>NC_059294.1:22476971-22484471 GCF_017591435.1 Portunus trituberculatus
AAAAAAAAAACCTTGGTGAAAGTTGAAAAATACCCGGAAATGGTCGGCCTGGGGGCGGGGAAGGAAGGTAAAATAAACAATCGTACGTAAGGGGTTAAGAAGGCAGCAGGATTTGCCAAAAACTTACTCAAGTGATTCTGGTTTTAAGGTAACTCCTCACACATTCCACATCAGACCATTGTTGAAACACATAGAACCACTGCTACCTGAAACTTCTTGAATCTGTGCAAGGAAAGTGGACAAAAGAAATCGTTGGCCTATGCCAACCGTTTGAAATTCCTCAATTTATACGCCGTGCAGGGAAGGCTTATAATTAGAGCCGATCTTATTAGATACTGGAAGATTTTTCACCACCATTCAGCAGACGCAGTTTTTTTTTTTTTATTTATTTATTTATTTTTTTTTTTCTGAGCTACATAGTAGGTCTCTGGAACTCCCTACTTGATAGCGGAAATGGGTTGGCGTGGATGCAGATATGGGCTGCCCTAAAGGGTATGCATGTACCAATCTAAATAATTTCACCACTTAGTATTCACGGGCTATATACTGCTGAAAATGACAGAGTAGCCAACCAAGTAAGAATACACATCCTATAAGAGAAAATTCAGTGGCAATGTGTGTAAAAATGTGGGGGGAAATTAAAATACAAGTATAGCACTAAAGATAATGTCTCTAGAAAATTAAATATTACATCGGGATGAATCAAAGGTGAAATATTCATGTTTCACCACTACCGCGACCGATTCATTTACAATCCCTTTTTCTTTTTTCTTTTTTTGTCACATTGTCAGCTCGAACAACCAACCCGATATTACACGACTCATGAAGCAGAAACATCATTAAATTTAAGGCCCGAGTGTCTGGATAAATTCATTTGCATCCAAGTCACAGATCATGATGCTACTTCGTAATGAAAAGTTTAATGTATGGATTGCAAAGGGGATTTCCAGTGGTGTATCACAATATTTTATTCATTAATTTTTTTTTACGAAAAGGGGGTGGTGAGTTAAACCATTTATTGTTCCGAGGAAAATATAATTTTGCTGTCATTTCCTTGTGGACGTGCAATCTCTTCTCTTAATTGTATGTGCATTTGGTTGATTACGAGAAAGTCGTAAACTTTCTTTTCTTGTTGCCTCCTCATTTAAGCAATTTACACGTGCTTGATTACGGTTTTTTCTTAGACTTTCCTTTTCTTGCTTCCTCTCGTTTGAACAGAAGATCATCGAGTCCTTGAAACCTCACGAGGTCCCCTGTTGCTGGTACGGCTACGACGCAGAGGGCTTCACCAGGTGAGAAAAGGATCTATACGTGCTACTATATACAGTCCCTTGGGAATGTCAGTTATTATGAATTATAAGGCTTATTTTGTTCATGGGGATGGGTGTCATTATTTGATGTAGAGGTTAAGGCATAGTTACGTCACGACCAATGCACGGCAGCGGCACCTGCATGTAGTTTTACTGCAGGAGGTTACTGAAGATTAACAAATACAGCCATGCATAATATAAAGAGGCTACATGTATATACAGACTTCTTAACTCCCAATCTTTGTTATGGCGCTAAAAGATTTCTCAGCATGAGGCGGGTTATAGCAAACCATTGGTGTGTGTGTGTGTGTGTGTGTATGTTTCACTGTTTGATCTGCTGCAGTCTCTGACGAGACAGCCAGACGTTACCCTACGGAACGAGCTCAGAGCTCATTATTTTTGATCTTCGGATAGGCCTGAGACCAGGCACAGACAACACAGACAACAAGGTCACAGCTCCTCGATTTACATCCCGTACCTACTCACTGCTAGGTGAACAGGGGCTACACGTGAAAGGAGGGAGACACAAATATCTCCACCCGGCCGGGGAATCGAACCCCGGTCCTCTGGCTTGTGAAGCCAGCGCTCTAACCACTGAGCTACCGGGTGTGTGTGTGTGTGTGTGTGTGAGAGAGAGAGAGAGAGAGAGAGAGAGAGAACATTCCCACCCCCAAGCTTTCACTTGCTCCACCAATAAGCACGTGTCGCAGGTTTGGGTGACGCATCGCACGCCAAGAACAGGATCCGTGGGTGACCTTGGCCACTGCTAAGATTCCATTATGGGCAGCTCCACGCAACACACGGGTGGAGACCAAGACATCATTTCTCTTTCAACGAGACCATGTAGAGAAAGGAAGGAAGAAAACTTGTCTAACTGCCTTCAATGTGAACGTGAACAAACTTAAAATGACTGACGGATGTGAATATTAAACTTGAAAATTCAAAATAATAGTGAATCGTGAAACGCTTTGCTGCTTCAGCATGTTAGATTCCTAATACAATAAATAAAGAAAGGATGTACATGAAGTTTGTTTTATTATACGAAGTTGTGATTATGTCCATTTTGTGTAAAACCGTTGAAGACGGTGATGGGAGGGGTAATTTTTTTTCTAAATACCGTGCAATAAGCTATTTTTGTCGTTGAAAATAGGTTGATAAATGAGTTAAATAGAAAAGATAACCAATGTCATGTTTTTAGCAAATGGATGACTAGTACCACAGCAAATTTTTTTGTATTATCAGACAATTTGACAATAAAGTTATCATCTTATATCAAAACCTCCCTGCTTCCTTGAGTATTCTGTGACCATGTAACCAGTCTAAGCCAGAATTTACCGCCTCGGTACCAGCAGGTACCGGCGGCTGCAGTCTCCACACGTCCTTCTTTTCCTCATCTTGCTCCTGTTCTTGCGATTCATAAAAGTGTATAACAAAAGTCGTTTGGAAAACTGAATTTTGTGAAAATGCAAATAATCCTTGCAGCATCCTCACGAGATGCTTTTAAATTATGGACTCCCCAATTTATAAGCATTCTAGCCAGTTTCTCCGCCTCTCCTCCACAAACCAAGGAGGCTTTTCCCTTGATTTCCAACACATAAGCGTTTTATGATTTATCTCACATCGTGCTACAGATTCACTCATATCATACCCACTACTAGCGTTAACTATAAGTATTTTTCCACTCTTCTTATAAGTTTTTAATCCTAAACTAGCTCATGAAATACAAAAGAAAAGCAGAAAACTCTGCATATAACTAGATTATCTCCCATAAATCGCCTCTTCAGTAACCTTCACATGCAGAGCTCTAAGACTGAAGGCTCATCGCAGACCCGCTATTACTATTGTTGCCTGTCTCGTTTACTTCCAATTTGCTCTCGTCAGCGTTTTCATGACAATCTTTGGCAAGTCAACTACGTACATCATTAGATGATGCCATTTCTCCCTGTTCTTCCATTGTTACTATCCTTGTCAGTTGTTGACCTTGATTACTACAATGATCACTCAGACTCGCGCAGTAATACCTACTAGATATAAACGTCCCCGTTTGAAACACTGATACTGAAAATGACACTTTTTTTTTTTTCTATTCTGCACACATGTCGAGTTTGTAACTGGAGCGGCGGATGGTAGCGTGCAGCTGCCTTTATAGGCTTTGAAGTCTTTAAATTTTCTCTTGTTGTTGTCTTGGTAATTATATAAAGAATAATAAAAGATAATAATGATAGTGAGTTCAAGTCTATGATAAGAAATACAAGATCATACATAGACACAGATAGGCCAAGAAATGCATTATTTAGGTTTGCTATTTAAGTTTTCTGTATTTATACATTTGTCTACTTTAACTTTGTGTAGTAATTTAGGATGCTATTAGTTATGCAAATATTGCTGTTTCTCATGTAACTTTGCTAATTCTGAATCGCATTTAATAGTATAGATTAGGGTCGTTTCCTTGGTGCAGAGATGTAAATGAGTAAGCTTTCCTGTTGTTAGCCAGACAATATGAATCCACCGTTACCATGAGCATTATCAAGATTATCAGAATTACAATAGCGCTATACGTTCAGTGAATGCACTTGCACTTCATCAGTCACAGATTAACTCTTATAGCATTCAACACTTATTCAACTCTTATAGCATTCAACAACTATAGTCATGCATGAGCACATCCGGTCTTCTCATCTCTTAGGCTCCCAACATCAATTCCTCACTCCTTATATATGTTGACTGATATTTTTGGGAACCTAATTATCCTATTGTATTTATCTGAAAACTTTTTAAGTCTTTACGAACAGAGAAACAAAAGAACATATAGATTAGGTATTATCCTTGTGGAAACAAGACTTTGTTCCTTCTCCTTTTCATTTGTAAGAGTAAAATGCGACATAATTGCTATTATCGAGGATTTTTCATAAATGCAAATGTTCTCAATTATAAACACAAAGCAGGACGTCTGACAAATGGTTGTGTAGTGCCACAGTGAAGAAGAGATTGTTATGGCCTAGGCTTTGTGGAGCTCCACAAAACACAGGAATGAAATGCTCTAAATGAACAAAAGTTTCCTTTCGTGTCAGGACATCCAAGCAAACTTAGTAACTACGAACAAGTTTTTGTAAAATTAATCTTGATTGTAAATCATGTATTGATGGACAGATATCGTCACTTGCGTAAAAAGAAAAATGTCTAATTATTTTTTTATTTTATTATTATTATTTGTTTTTACTTTTCGAGATATTGAAAATAAGATTTAATTTTCTTAACTTTGATGTTAATGTTATTAATGTTTACGGTGAATTTTAGACTACACATACCCAACAAATAATTCAAATTAGTATATCATAAGACGCACCGCATCAGGAAGAACTGACTTGGGCAAAAAAAAAAAAAAACAGGAAAATACGTAGGTATACGTAATTATTTTATGAAGGTGACGATATGGTGCTATCGATGTTATTTTCACTTTTGTGATCGACAAGATATTATATTGTCTCCAGTTGTTATAACAATCAACAGTTGGAGATGTTATGGTTTTTAGATGTCGGGTATCTGAGCAGGTAACCTACATTTAAGAGATAATCTTCATAAGAAGCTCTGGCTTTCCTCTCTCTTCATTAACCAACCTGGGATGGAATCCATGAAACTTGTCGGTAAAGTGTCGTTAAAGTTTCGTGGTTCCACATGCACTTACCACACATACACCCTTCATTCCAAATCAAAATTTAAAAGAAAAATGGGACCCGAAATAAACAACGCCTCGGAGTCCCCCTCTAGGGAGGGGACCAAAAATGTCCCCAGATCGGACACCTCTCCTGTTGAAGACCACAAATGCCTTGACACCTCCCTCAACTTTTTCTACATTAACTTCTGCAACATTCGCGGTCTTAGATCTAATTTTCAATCTGTGGAACACCACCTCTCCTCTACTAAAACTCATCTTCTTTTCCTCACCGAAACACATCTGTCTGAGGCAACTGACAGTAGCCCCTTCTCTGTTCCCTCCTACTTTCTCTATTCTCATTTTCATTCTAAAGCTGGATGTTGCGTCTATGTACGCAACGACTTAACTTGCTCTCGTGCCCACGCTCTTGAGTCTTCCGAATTTTCCACCATCTGGCTACGACTTAACAGTCACTCTCAAACTAAATTCATCTGTGCTGTTTATCTCTCCCTAACTCTTCTGACTATAGTAATTTCTTCGACTACTTAACTTCTAAAGTGGAGCACATTCTGTCCCTCTACCCTTTCGCTGAGATTTCCATTCTTGGAGATTTCAATGTTCACCACCAGCTTTGGCTTTCCTCTCCCTTCACTGACCACCCTGGTGAACTAGCCTTCAACTTTGCTATCCTCCATGACCTAGAGCAACTGGTGCAACACCCTACTCGTATTCCTGACCGTCTTGGAGACACGCCCAACATTCTTGATCTCTTCCTCACCTCTAACCCTTCTGCTTATGCTGTCACCCTTTCATCTCCGTTGGGCTCCTCCGATCACAATCTCATTTCTGTATCTTGTCCTATTTTTCCAATCCCTCCGCAGGATCCCCAAAGCGAAGGTGCCTCTGGCGTTTTGCCTCTGCCAGTTGGGGGACCTGAGGAGGTATTATGCTGATTTTCCTGGAATGATTATTGCTTCCGTGTCAGAGACCCATCTCTTTGTGCTGAACGCATAACAGAGGTGTTAGTATCTGGCATGGAGGCGTACATTCCTCATTCTTTTCTCAACCTAAACCTTCTAAACCTTGGTTTAACTCAGCCTGTTCTCGTGCTATACATGATAGAGGTTGCCCACAAAAGGTACTTGAGCCTTCCATCTCCTGAATCTCATGCACTTTATATCTCTGCCCGGAATCATGCCAAGTCTGTTCTTCAACTTGCCAAACACTCTTTCATAAATAGGAAATGTCAAAATCTTTCAAACTCAAACTCTCCTCGTGACTTCTGGCATCTAGCCAAAAACATCTCAAATAACTTCACTTCTTCATCTTTCCTCCTTTATTTCATCCTGATGGCACCACTGCCATCTCTTCTGTCTCTAAAGCTGAACTCTTTTCTCAAACCTTTGCTCACAACTCCACCTTGGACGATTCTGGGCTTGTCCTCCTCTCCTCCTCCCTCTGACTATTTCATGTCTACAATCAAAATTCTTCGTAATGATGTTTTCCATGCCCTTGCTGGCCTAAACCCTCGGAAGGCTTATGGACCTGATGGGGTCCCTCCTATTGTTCTCAAAAACTGTGCTTCTGTGCTTGCACCTTGCCTGGCCAAACTCTTCCAACTTTGTCTATCGACTTCTACCTTTCCTTCCTGCTGGAAGTTCGCCTACATTCAGCCTGTTCCTAAAAGGGTGACCGTTCTAACCCCTCAAACTACCGTCCTATAGCTTTAATCTCTTGCTTGTCTAAAGTTTTTGAATCTATCCTGAATAGGAAGATTCTCAAACATCTGTCACTTCACAATCTTCTGTCTGATCGCCAGTATGGCTTCCGTCAAGGTCGCTCTACTGGTGATCTTCTGGCTTTCCTTACTGAGTCTTGGTCATCCTCTTTTAGAGATTTCGGTGAAACTTTTGCTGTTGCGTTAGACATATCAAAAGCTTTTGATAGAGTCTGGCATAAAGCTTTGATTTCAAAACTGCCCTCCTACGGCTTCTATCCTTCTCTCTGCAACTTTATCTCAAGTTTCCTTTCCGACCGCTCTATTGCTGCTGTGGTAGACGGCTACTGTTCTTCTCCTAAACCTATTAATAGTGGTGTTCCTCAGGGTTCTGTCCTGTCACCCACTCTCTTTCTATTATTCATTAATGACCTTCTTAACCAAACTTCTTGCCCTATCCACTCCTACGCTGATGATACCACCCTACATCTTTCCACGTTCTTTCAGAGACGTCCAACCCTTCAGGAAATCAACAGATCACGCGGGACGCCACGGAACGCCTGACTTCCGATCTTTCTAAGATTTCCGATTGGGGCAGAGAAAATCTAGTAGTTTTCAATGCCTCAAAACTCAATTCCTCCATCTATCAACTCGACACAACCTTCCAGACAACTATCCCTCTTCTTCAATGACACTCAACTGTCTCCCTCTTCCACAATGAATATCCTCGGTCTGTCCTTTGCTCATAATCTTAACTGGAAACTTCACATCTCATCTCTTGCTAAAACAGCTTCTATGAAATTAGGTGTTCTGAGGCG
>NC_059294.1:22489471-22624471 GCF_017591435.1 Portunus trituberculatus
AACCCACCCAAGGGATACTGCAAGAGATGGGTACGTGTAAATTAGAATTCCTCACATATTTACCAGTACATTCTTTTATCGGAGGTAAGTTAAGTCCTTTGAAGGCACTACCTACCCAGTCCAAAATCAGATGGCAATTAAGACAATAATGAGGAATGCTACGAGTATCAGCGTGGTTGCACTTACATGCAACAGAAACACAAACTTAGCAACTGGGCAGATTATTTTTTTCTTTATTATTGTTTAACACTATCATATGAGCTTTGTTGGGTTCTACTCCTGGCATGGCGCAGGATCCTCGAAGAAGAGTAAGGATGGTGCATGCATCATATCCTCTCTTAGACATTCCATTGCAACTATAATCTCTGTTGCACCACATGACGGATATAGTACATGTGGCGATGTATTGTTGTATTTTATTGTGGTAAATTCTCGGCGTAATAAAGCATCACGTGTTGTAGTTCCGTTCAACACAATACTGGCCTTTATCCATCAACCTAAGTAGATGAATATAAGTACATTGCAGAGTTTTATCGAAATATACTATATACATGTCGTTAGTCCCATTACTTCCGCCACGGCCAATTAAATGATCATGTAACATCATTAAAAGAAGATCAATCTTTTAGATGAAATGAACAATTTAATCTTAGTTACGACTATTTTTTCCTTCCACTAAACAAAACTTATGGAAAAGAGAAAGGCGTAGGAAACCCATTAAAAAGTGACAGTAATAGAGGCAAGTTTGACTGACGGGAGAACTGACAGGCTATGTATGATATTGAAGTCTGTTAAATAGATGGATATGGACGAATAAATGGAAATTATAGTGGAAATACAGATCACTGTGTGTGTGTGTGTGTGTGTGTGTGTGTGTGTGTGTGTGTGTGTGTGTGTGTGTGTGTGTGTGTGTGTGTGTGTGTGTGTGTGTGTGTGTGTGTGTGTGTGTGTGTGTGTGTGTGTGTGTGGGGTTGGACTGGGTCATTTTATAGGACTCACATTTTGTAGAATTTCCTGCGAGGGTACCGAGATGCAAGACGCTGCAAGGGGCTGCCAGTGGTGGGCTCGGTCAAGAGTGCCACTATTAACACCATTACCGCCACCACCACCACAACCACCTGTAGGAAGAAAGAATTCTGTTTTACCTGTGACGAAATAGTGATAGAGTTACAAGCAGTAATGTGGTCATCTGTTAAAGTTTTCTTTTAGGCGTATCTCATAGACTTTGATATAAGGACGGAATTATGTACATGTTCAAGCGACACAACAAGACGTGAGGGACTCTAACTTGCGCGCGCGCACACACACACACACACACACACACACACACACACACGCTGCACACCGCGTAGTGTAGTGGTTAGCACGCTCGACTCATAATCGAGAGGGTCCGAGTTCGAGTCCCGGAAAGCGGCGAAGCAAATGGGCAAGCCTCTTAATGTGTAGCCTCTGTTCACCTAGCAGTAAATAGGTACGGGATGTAACTCGAGGGGTTGTGGCCTCGCTTTCCCGGTGTGTGGAGTGTGTGTTGTGGTCTCAGTCTTACCCGAAGATCGGTCTAGAGCTCTGAGCTCGCTCCGTAATGGGGAAGACTGGCTGGGTGACCAGCAGACGACCGTGGTGAATTACACTACAAAACATGCACGAAACACTGCTTCATTGATATAAGTGAGGTGTTTGTTTCATGTTGTATGGCTTTACACTTTAGTGTTTGTTGTTTTCAAGACGTGGGACTGTATCCAAGTTCATGATGTCATGAAGACCCGTATGTAGACTACTGTTCGAGAAACACGAATCACCGTAGACTAGTCCATAGAAAAAGAAATAGAGTTGCTCTAAGGAGACGAGCGTCGGCGTGCACTATTCTGCCTACCTTGCTAGAGCTGACCATCACGACTACCAGGGAGGTTGCGGGAGGACTGTGCCTTCCTCAGGTCTGCCTCGCCACATATACCCTCCACCTGCCGCCACACCCAACTGCGGCAAGGAGCCACTTGGTATGCAATCGAGCACACACAAGAAAGGTAGTTATTTATGTTTGCCAATGTCCTTTGTGCTCGTCTGGCTTCCATGGCATGTCAGGAAGGCTTGGCTGCACACGCATTTTCTCCTTCCATGAAATTCAATTCAGGACTGGGAACATTTAAGGTGTATGTATTAATACTTGAACACAAGGATAGATGGGGTTCGAAAGCAAGTTTACGTGTATCAGGATGAGTTTCATGAGACGCGAGCACACCAGTGAGTTGATAGCGTTATTCAGTGTCATGCCTTCTGTGGCGTGGTTTGCCGTAAAGCGTCAGCAGGTTCTCAGGTTCCTCCGAGACGTTTTTGGTGTCTAATAAAACAAGCACAAGAATTATCGGCGCAGCTTATTTTAGTGGTCGCTTTGGCTTCGCTTATGCAGCGAACAAAGGAGGAAATCGCGAAAATAACGTAATACAAGATTTGGTGGTAAAAAATACATTACATTGAATATTTACTTGATACAATATAAAATTGTAAGATATATAAGTATATATATATATATATATATATATATATATATATATATATATATATATATATATATATATATATATATATATATATATATATATATATATATATATATATATATATATATATATATATATATATATATATTGTACACTCACGACTCTTATGAAGCAAACATCAGATAGTTTCTTGTTATGGTGTTGATTGCGATGAAATACTTGAACTTCTTAACGGTTGATGTTTTTATAACGGTGCAGTAACAACACTATGGGTATTTCATCTTCTTTCATTCATATCTTTATCTACTACATTTTTCGTAATAAATATCTGAATCACTTTAGAAAACTTTGAAAGTTATCCTTAAGTTTTTGTGTAAGTACTTCTTTTAACTCGTGACTATCATTCTTCAGTATATTTTGGTATAGTAGTAGTAGTAGTAGTAGTAGTAGTTGTTGTAGAACCAGCAGCAGCAACAGCAGCGTAGGGAAAAGTAACCTTCGCCATATGGAGAACAATAATTCAACCTCCGCCTTCCAGTCTTCCTTTACATACTCGCTTCACTTTCTACATCCACACCATCCGTACAACGTATTTATGTTCCATCACTAGACTTTCTCTCCGCCCACTACCACTACGACCATCACCACTACCGCAGACCTTCCAAATGGCTGTCGTTCTCCCTCACGTCAACATTCCGGTTGGTGTGTTCCTTTGAAGGTGTGTTTTATCGCTTGGCTGAGGGAAGGTTCACTGGGTCTCCGCCGATACTGTCGTCATGGGCTGTGGTTATCGTGAAGTACTGAGTCCACGAGAGAGAGAGAGAGAGAGAGAGAGAGAGAGTGGGTGGATGGGTGACGGGGGAATAAATTTGTTGGAGTAAGTTTCCTTACTCAGTCCAGTCCGGCGCTATCCAACAAGGACAAGGAGTAAGATAGCTTAATACTCATTAAAATCAATGAAGCATGAAAGCGGCTACACGATTGCATTCCTTTTATTTATGGCTTATATTTTGAAGGTGAATACATATGTTGTGAAAATACACAAAAGTGATGGAGCCGAAAAAGGAATATGTGAAAAGCCAGAAGCGAGAGTGATATAGAGGCGCTGCCCCGCATACTGATGCCACCCTTCAGAGGCGTTGCGTGTTCCCAGAGAAGCACAGCGGAGTCTGAGGTTTGTGGGGGGTTTGTAAGACACACACACACACACACACACACACGTGTGTGTTAAGTACATGTGACGTTCTGCATGTTCGTATATTCGTACGTGATAAGGAAGTTGTGAAGGCAACCCAAAGAAGGATGTTAGTGCGTTTATCACACACATACACACACACACACACACACATAGAGAGAGAGAGAGAGAGAGAGAGAGAGAGAATTTTACTATATAATCTTTTAAGGCGATTAATGAAGAGCTTAATATTTCCCTCGTAAATTCTCTACCCGGTTTGGGTTCCCTGCACAGAATCATCTGTACACGCAGTGTGTTAATAGCAGTTCAATCATTCACATACCTAATGGTCTGATAAGTGAAAGTTCGAAACAAAAAATGGTTAGAGGTCGTATATCGTCGTAGTATTCCATGTGGGTGTTGAGGTTGTGTAAAGTTGCAATGTCTGTATTCCTTCCTGACTTGGAGGAAAGTGAAAGTGAAAATAATTTAGGAATTGTTCATTACATCTCTCTCTCTCTCTCTCTCTCTCTCTCTCTCTCTCTCTCTCTCTCTCTCTCTCTCTCTCTCCGTATCCTTCCCAATATCAAATGTTTAAGTTTGATCTCGCTGTTAGATTCATCTGTTGGAGTATATTATATATATATATATATATATATATATATATATATATATATATATATATATATATATATATATATATATATATATAAGAAAAGAAGGAAGCTGCAAGAGGCCGCTTGGCCTATACGTGGCAGTCCCTGTATGATTAAAGCTACCTAATTCCATCTATTATCCTCATCCATAAATTTATCTAATCTTCTTCTAAAGCTCCCTATTGACTCAGCCCTGACTACATGACCGCTGAGTCCGTTCCACTCATCAACCACTCTGTTTGAAAACCTTATCTTCCCATTTTTCTCCTAAACCTGAAAATTTTCAAGCTTAAACCCAATGTTTCTGGTTCTGTCCCCACTAATGATCTTAAGAACTTCACTATATTCCCTTTATTATAACTTATACCACTTAAATATTTCTACATATATATATATATATATATATATATATATATATATATATATATATATATATATATATATATATATATATATATATATATATATATATATATATATATATATATATATATATATATATATATATATATATATATATATATATGAGCTGTTTCCTTATGAATTAACCTGATATCCAATTGGCTACAGTGATAGCAAAGTATATCATGCGAAACATGTAAGCACTGCGAGGTCCGAAAGAAAGTAAGTCTACACATTTCCCCAGTGGGACCCTCACGCGAGGAGTAGCGTGGTGTGTTCTTGAATAAGAAGGTGAGGCAGGAATGTGCAACATGTCTTCCAAGGACAAAATGTTGAAGTGTAATACTCGGGGTATAATAACTCATCGGTTTTGTCATCGGGTTTGCCGCGGATTACACACGCTGCGTCACATCCAGGAAAAAACTCGATTGTTGTTAATCACTGTATGTTCTACGTATATTTCTTCGAAATTAATATATTTCCTATTATTTGAATAAAAGATTATGGTTAATTTCATACTGGTTAAACAAATACATTAATCCTATTCAGCCTACTATCTGTTATACGGAACGTGGACTTTTTTTCCTTTATGTAGGTGGGACACCGGCCAAGGGCAAGAAAAATGCGGTTAGGAAAAAAAAAAAAAGCCCGCTGAGGAGACGGTACCCGAACAGAGTTTAAAGCGGAGTCAAAGACTGAATAGGTGTCCTGAAATCTCCCTCTTGAAAAAGTACAAGTCATAGGAAGTTAAAGATACAAAATCAAACATGCATGGAGTTCCAGAGAAAGGAATGGACGATTAAGAATACTGATTAACTCTTAAATCTGTCATTATCTTATTGATACCTGGGTACTTCCAGGTACCGTATACATCTCATCTTTCTTTCTTGGTAATATTTTCCGATGACACGTGTTTCAAATTAAGTATTTTTTCTGATCAGAAGTTCGTTTTCTCGTGTATTAATAAAGACACTTAGGCAACTTACGGAGGTGAACTGCGAAAGTGCCGAGAATAATAGCCCCCACACATGTCGGACACTCAAACGCGATATCACTGCATCACACCAGTTAGGCGCAAGCGGAATTTCTCTGACCTTGGTTGTCTCGCCACTACATCATTTTGTGGACTCCATCCGCAAATCCATGATCTGTGCACCTAGATAATTTATATCATGATGACTGATTGCACGCACTGTGCCTGGACTGCCTGATGAGTAACACAGGTCGTTAATCCTCTCGCATTTCCTGATACATATTCCATCAGTTATATATTCAGCGGCAGTCTGCTGATTACACAGAAGGAATAATTTTGTCGCGCATGAAATATTTGATATTCAGAGAAATTTCATCTACCTATTGTGTTTATCTTTACGTTTATTCGTATTGATAATTTAGCAAATAATTCATTATAAGATTTTCTCATAGAATATACAGTTAAAATGAGTTTGTAAATACTGGTAAAGGTGGCATCAGAGACCATAGAGATTTGTTTGGATACGAGCACATTCTTATTCGCGATCACATCGACAAAAAAATCCAGGAGAGTGAGAGTAAGATAAGAATATCTTAGTCTCTAAGTCTCTGAAAGGAAGAGGATCCATCTTCACCGCCCACACTGTGAAGCATTGTTACCCTCAGGGCGCGCAAGCAGAACCAATGTATATTCTCTTTCTTGCTGCACCTTGGTGAGAGGGCCTGACTTTCCGATCTTTCTAAGATTTCCAATTGGGGCTGAAAAAATCTAGTAGTTTTCAATGCCTCAAAACTCAATTATTCCATCTATCAACTCGACACAACCTTCCAGACAACTATTCCCTCTTCTTCAATGACACTCAATTGTCTCCCTCTTCCACAATGAATATCCTCGGTCTGTCCTTTGCTCATAATCTTAACTGGAAACTTCACATCTAATCTCTTGCTAAAACAGCTTCTATGAAGTTAGGCGTTCTGAGGCGTCTCCGCCAGTTTTTCTCGCCCCTCCAACTGCTTACTCTGTATAAGGGCCTTATTCGTCCCTGTATGGAGTACTCTTCGCATGTTTGGGGTTCCAGTCACACAGTTTTACTAGATAGGGTGGAATCAAAAGCTCTTCGTCTCATCAACTCCCCTCCTCTGACTAACTGTCTTCAGCCTCTTTCTTACCGCCGGAATGTTGCATATCTTTCTCTCTTTTATCGCTATTTTCATGCTAACTGTTCTACTGATCTTGCTAACTGCATGCCTCCCCTCCTCCTGCGGCCTCGCTGCATAAGGCTTTCTCCTTCCTTTTATCCCTATTCTGTCCAACTCCCTAACGCAAGAGTTAACCAGTACTCTCAATCATTCATACCTTTCACTGGGAACTCTGGAACTCCCTCCCTGCATCTGTATTTCCGAATTCCTACGACTTGTCTTCCTTTAGGAGGGAGGTATCGAGGCATTTGTTCCCCAACTTTGGCTGACGCTTTTACATTTTTTAGAGAGCCAGCACTCAAGTGGGCCTTTTTTTTTATCTTTTTTTTTTTTTGCCCTTGGCTGGCCCTCTTCCCTACGTAAAAAAGAAAAGAAAAAAGATCCTCCAGACAGAATCACTATGTATTCATAATAATATTTCTCTCCACTTATATATCAAAGCAATCACTTTCTATTCCTATTACTGGGCATCCTTTTTACACCTATCGCCCTCAACACATCATGCATCCATCCCATTCGTTATCTTGCCTTTCGCTTTATACTTCAGTCAGCTTCTTCACTGATCTTATTCTTCTCTCATTCAGTGTATATGAACAAACAAATGCAATTTTTCTGTTGTATTCTATCATCCGACTCTCGGGCAACATCAGTTTTCCTCCACTTTTCATTCCATACTATATCCACGCAAATCATTTATGCACACGCTTCTCAGACTCCTTATATGCATTACATCCATTTTCGTCTTTTATTCCGCAACCCCATGTAATCAATGCTGCCGATTCTACTACTCCCTCATCTTCCTCCTTTTTGCTTTCATCCCATGTAGTCTACATCTAAGCACTTATTTCATTGTTTCTCATACCTTCCTCTAATTCATTTTAAAATTCACCTCTTACAGGTTATAAATTAAAGAGCACCTTGCCAAAGGAAACGGAAGCTTTAAAGTTCACATTCATTAAAGTGGCGTAAGTTAAGAAGGGATTGATATAGAAGTGATATAATAAGGTATATAACAATAGTGACACAAGCATAGGATAAAATAAGTAATAATGGGTTCAAGCTTGATAAAGTTAGATTTAAAATAGATAGGAAGGAATTGGTTTTCAAGTAAAGTGGTAAATAAATGAGATAAATTCAGTAGTCAGACTGTTAGTTAAATTCCTGCAGCAGAAAGAATACGATACGAACACTTCATCAGGAACACAAGTCAAAGGTTAAGGAAAAGGCACAAACTGACCATTAACCCTCAAGCTTAAACTCAAGGGCAGTGATGTTCGAGTGCATGTCAGTCACAAAGACGTGCTTGCCTTGTAGCTTCACACTAAGGTAATTCAGGTGCGCAGCACAGTCCGTGAGCTATCGTGACTCGAAGTAACGTATTAGCATGGGGAGGGTTGTTCTAAGAGGATAGTGACATTCTCTTACTGCATTTCACACACACACACACACACACACACACACACACACACACACACACACACACACACACACACACAGACCAAGATTGGAATATGCTGGAGTGGTTTGGTCCCCTTATAAAAAGAAGCATATAAGGAAGTTGGAGAGATTGCAGAGAATGGCAACAAAAATGGTTCCGGAATTGGCAGAAATGACCTATGAGGAGAGATTAAAAGAAATTAATTTGCTTACCTTGGAACAAAGAAGAGAAAGAGGAGATTTAATACAGGTTTATAAACTGTTGAACTGACTGGATGAAGTGGATAATGAGCAAATGATGTTGAGAGAGGAAAACTTAAATAGAACTACAAGATCGCATAGTAAAAAGATAGCCAAAAGAATATGCTTGAAGGATGTGAAGAAATATAGTTTCCCACAAAGATGTGTGGAGGTGTGGAATGGTTTGAGTGAGGAGGTGGTGTCAGCGAGGAGTGTGCATAGTTTTAAAGGAAAGTTGGATGTGTGTGTAGATATGGAGACTGGGCCACACGAGTATGATACCCAGGCCCTGTAAAATTACAACTAGGTGAATACAACTAGGTGAATACATACACACATACACACACTGGGCAGCGCATAGGCTCATGAGTCAGTTTAGCTAGAGGAGGTCGCCGTAATGCTCGTTGATCTTGTTCATCAACACCAGCATGGAATTGCGGATAATGAAGGTTGCAGGAGAGGATATAGTTAACGACTCTCACCAGGATAAACATGATGTCCACGAGGCTAGCAAATTTGGCGTATAAAGAGTTTTGTTGGATGATGCAGTGCACCTTGTGGATGGGCTGTGTGTGCAGCGTCCTCATAGTGCTGCACTGGTAGTGAAGCAGCACCTTCCTTCTTTCTCACTATCGCTGGGGTACCATCGGTCATCACGCACAAGAGACAGGGGACGGATCAAGAGGGTGCTGCTTCGCACACTGAAGCACGACGTCGAAGATATCTTGGCCAGTGGTGATGCCGTACAGCCTTGTAGGACAAGCTGGAGGAATTCCTCGCACTCTTGGAGATCACAGATGAAAATAACCATTTGAACTGTGTCTCCCGTGCCAGCGAAATGAGGATACAACAGCTGATAGTGTATGTTGTGAATATCTCGATGCGACGACGAACGATGCAGGATGAAAGGCCCAAAGGCAGAAATTTGCTTTGGACACAACGACAAGGCACTTGATGAAGGCCAGTTGCTTCATCTTGTTATAAAGGGGGCTAGAGAATTCATAACCGGCGAGCACCACCTTGTTGGTTGACTTTAGAAGTTTGTATGCGAAAGACCTAAATTGCTTTCTACGAGTAAGACAGTCTAACGATGACGATTATGGCAGCTAGAAACTGGTAGATTTACGCTCTTAATGATATATGCCGTATGCTCTTTCGTTTTTATTTCTTGTCAATGCTTATAAAGATTTTATTACTTTTAGTCAAATTGTTGCATAGTGCAGTGAAAGAATTAAAGATAATAAAAATGATAATGATAATAATAGTAATAACAATAATAATGATAATAGTAATAATAATAATAATAATAATAATAATAATAATAATAATAATAATAATAATAATAATAACTATAATAATAATAATAACAATAATAATGATAATAATGATAATAGTAATAGCACAAATCATGTTAATCATACGTAACAACGATTACAATGATAGCTTTTTGTTGTGCCGAGATGAGATCGTTGTGTTGCTATCCCATGAATGACTAATTCACCCAAATATAGCAATACAAAGACATAACAAAGCAGCCTGCCGAACTAGATCCTGCGATGCATAACGTTGCTACATTAATAAATGAGTATACGCTTAGACGTATCGGTATTGTACAGCGGTTACGTAATGAAGGAGTATAGTGTGACACGTGGCTGCGTATGCGGTGAATCACTGCATTGTTGTGGAACCCTTACTAGGTGGTCGCGTCTTTCAAGGACACGAGGACGCGCGCAGCTGGCACGGTTCTTCCTCCTCAACGTAACAAGGACAGCCTCTCCTCTCTCGATCTGAGAGAGAGAGAGAGAGAGAGAGAGAGAGAGAGAGAGAGAGAGAGAGAGAGAGAGAGAATTATTATTGTTATTGTTATTTTTATTATCATTATTATTATTATTATTATTATTATTATTAGTAGTAGTAGTAGTAGTAGTAGTAGTAGTATCAGTATTATTATTTTCATCATCATCAACATCATTATTATTGTTATTATTATTATTATTATTATTATTATTATTATTATTATTATTATTATTATTATTATTACTATTATTATTATTATTATTATCATTATTATTATTATCATCATTATTATCATTATTAGTTAATTGACAACATTTTCTTATTTGCAATAGTGTATGTAAGTTACTAAAACACAATAAAACCATACAAGTAACTACAATTAGCTTCAAAATAAATTTGTTCATATAAACACAATTACCTATATATATATATATATATATATATATATATATATATATATATATATATATATATATATATATATATATATATATATATATATATATATATATATATATATATATATATATATATATATGTCTCCCTCTACCAAACAATTAGGCAATTAGGACACTGCAAAATTTAAACCAAGTAAAGAAATAATCTTTATGTAGCTACCTTTCTCCAACTAAAAGATTAAATTAACAAAGCACATGCAACCAATAATTAGAATTTTGTGCATATACAAATAAAATACAATTATACATCTTTCCATGTGTTTCCCTTAACCATTTATGATGTGCGCCAAACACATGATAAGGGAGACTGCATAACATATTAGTTACAGTGTTATAAACTTTAACGAAAAAGAAGGAAAAATCCTTTTGCATTAATTAAAACTACTATATTCATGGTTGTACGAGTGTATAAGTTTCTTAGTTAAGCCACAAGTCCATTAGTCTTTTTTTTTTTTTTCCTCCTCAATCATAAATCCTATGATCTGGAAGACTGCCAATAAATTCGAAGACTTAAGACTGAGAGAAAGCTCCAAACACAGTGGAAGCGTGTACGGCGGATCAATTGACCAGTGACCATGATTGCATGTAAATAAGGAGAAGATAGATAGAGCGTTGTTGGATAAGGGACTCGTATTTACACTCAGGACTCCCACAAGTCAGAGGACGCATCCAGTAGTGGTCAGTTTTCAAGGTCAGGATTCAAGGCCAAGGTACTCGGAAGACTCCCACTTGTATTCATTCCAACTTTACTTGTTGTATTTGTGACCGCGAGATCCACGTGAGCATGAACAGCTGAGTGACCTACAGATTTTTAGGAGCAGATAACAGTTCTTGTTTTGTTCATTGTTTTAAGCATTATTATTTTGCATTATTATCATCATTATCATTATTGTTATTATTATTATTATTATTGTTATTATTATTTTTTTTTTATTGTTGTTATTCTTCTTCTCCTTCTTTTTCCTCTTCTTCTTCTTCTTCTTCTTCTTATTATTATTATTATTATTATTATTATCATTGTTATTATTATCATTACTACTACTACTACTACTACTACTACTACTACTACTACTACTACTACTACTACTACTACTACTACTACTACTACTACTACTACTACTACTACTACTACTACTACTACTACTACTACTACTACTACTACTACTACTACTGCTGCTGCTGCTGCCACTACTACTACTACTACTACTACTATTTTCTTATGAATATGTTGGTATGAAAAAAGAAAAATGTAATTATTATTGTGAGAACAGTAGTTCGTACAAAAGCTATGATTGACTTATGTATGCAGTGCCTCATTTCAATAGAGCTTTCATGTCAATCAGGAACTGGAACAAGACCACATTTTTACCACGTGCTTCAATCCGTCCACGTCTCACCTTGGCACGTTTTCCTGGCACTAGGGAAGTAATTTGCAGCCATGTCCGTCCACGAAACATCACGTACGAGGAAGCACGTTTTATGAAACTCTTATTGCATACTGAATTTAAAGTGGCAAGCAACGATTGGGAAATTTAGAATTTTGTGTAACTTTTCAATACCTTTTCGCTTCCTTTTTGAGGACTTGAACAAAGGGCCTTTTCCTCTGACTTCTGCAGCTCTTGACAAGGCCCCCTCTTACAAAGATAAAAACTGTCTAGCATAATAGTAACGATAAAACGTAGTGGGAAGAAACCTCTATGAGTAGTGTCGTATGATCCATGTCCTCTTAGTGAACTCTCTCTCTCTCTCTCTCTCTCTCTCTGACAACTACAGGCCGCCTGAATTATCTATATAGGTATGTGGCGATATGGGCCCTATAGACGTACGACCAACAGATGAGGTTCCGATCTAACTCCGATATCAGCGTCACCCACACACGTTCCAATTTGGTTTCAATTCACTTCAGTTCTGCCGAGACGCTGTACAGTGCGGAGTGCAGACATGTCCCCCTCAGTCCCAGTCGGTGATAATGTTAGACCTAGCTCTTGCAGCAGTTACTGTGTTTTGTATTGTAGCAGAAATAGATAAACCAAAACGAAAAAAAAAAAGGAAATGGGCCTCATTTCTCTTTCCCTTATCTGAATATTCTTTGCTTTTTACTCGCCACAGACAAGGATATTGCCTGTAGAGTTCAAGGAATTCCCTCCAAAACTCTTTATCATTGGACGTGGCCACCATCTGTAGTTGTTCACGCACAGTATGTTGCCATGAAACTGAAGTAAATTGTACGATTACCCCATAGACGTTAAGACTTCCGCTCGCCTGACCGGAAACTGAAACCAGGAACCTGGCATTGACGATTGACAGGTTGGAAGCGGACAGCTCAGGCTGACTGACTCCGCCCACTTTTGATCGTATGATAACACCATACACGTTGAGATTTGCTTACGATTCCGGCGATCGGATCTGGTCATCGTAACGTCTATGGGCCCATTTACAGAGGTATGCTGTTTCCAGGCATTTAGGGTTCGTGTGATTTTGCGCTGTCTGTGCGGCTGCCTTCCGTCAACTAATAAAATTCTAAGAAGTCACCGAAAAAAAATAGTAAATCGTTGTATCTCTAAAGTTACCGTAATTGGTAAATTCCAAAGCATGCATAACATATAATTCAATCTTTTTTGCTTTGCACACATATAAAACAATTCACTATAAATATTCTGACAAAGTCTTTAGACATTAGTAAATACAGAGCGTCATTTTTCTCTCGCGCGTTCGCTCCGCCAACATATTCATCCGTCTTTACTTGTTATCTCACGCCGCCATGAATGAACAAGCCTCACCAACTGAGAGGCAGGTAGTGCCTGAGGACTTGCCAAAGATAAGTATGTGGTTGTTTTAGTTTGCACGTAGATTTATAAGAAGACTGACAACCGAATGAGCCTTTTTTTCTTTGTATACTCGTATTTTTGTTGTTCTTGGCCAGTCCACCTCTCTTACATAAAAAAAAAAAAAAAAAATAGCCTACATGATAAATCTTGATGGCGACCTATTATCAAGATTTTTTCGTGTGTGTGGAATTGACTTGCATATTTTTATCTGAATATTTTTTTTCTTTTTGTATCTTCATCAATAGCTTGTACCTTAAAATCAAGCTGCAGATCATAATAAATCAAAGTCTAAAGCCTTCCAAATTAATGTTTTACCATGTCCACTTGTGAAATCTAATTCTGGCAATATTTCATATAAAGTGTGCTAGGATAAGTGACAAGTGTGGTGAATTTTTTGTTATATTTTGCATACTCTATGCTTTGAACACCTAAGGAAGCTGACCAACCATTAAAATTTCGACAGTAGTGAAGTTCAAAGGTAGGTGGCGGCATTGAAGTATCATTGATATAAGTCGCCAAACGTTACTCTCCAAAATGAAATCTTTTATTGAACCTTTTTAAGTGTAGGTACATAAGAGAGTGATGCCCAGTTCTTTGCTTAGTTGAAAGACTATAGTTCTTGAGCAACTCAACAAATACAAGAAAAATAACAAAAAAGAAAAAGTTGGCAATTTTTATGAGTTGACGTCTATGCAGCTTCGAACATAAGCCATGTTAAAAGTCGCGCAGTCGCTCACATAGCATCGGAAGATTGACAAAATTAATGTTTTATCGTTCTATATCGGGTATAACTAATCTAACTATGCTATTTATAAACAAAGGATTTATTTTGTATATTCCATCACGTTTATTGCACTGTTAACATAGTAAATGTAAGAGGAATTGATAAGGTAGCATGAATGTTCTATCTTTCCATATAGCCAATCTAACGACGTAAGCTGCAAAACAAAAGGTGTTATTTCATCATGTTTAATACTCTAGTAACAAGAAAATTGAAGCAGATTAATAGAGAAGTACTGTACAGATTCTGGTCTTCAGTATTGGGTATCCCTAACTTAACTATACTGTCAATATGAAAGACTTATTAAATATTTAATCACCCTCATTATACTTAAAATGCGATAATTATCAGACAAAGTGTGAATACCATAAAAATCTAACCTTCAATATTGACCAACTAACACTATAAATAAAACAAAAACTTCACCATCTAATATATCAACAAACTCATATATTTATTTCAAAGTCTACTAACAATAATACTAAGAGAAACGCGGCTCCACCAAAAAAAAAAAAAAAAATGCACAATGCCATCATGTGAGTTGATCGCGATATCAATACATAATCCATTTGCTCATCGACCTTCAACACAACGGACACACGTACGATACACGTCTCTCCTCGCTCCTCCAACCCACATGGCCACGAATTTATTAGTGTTTCTGAATGATTGAGGTGTGTCTTAATTAAGACCAGTGGTGAAGTTTTACAAGGATCATTAGTAGGTATTACAAGATTTATTGGGTTTAGTAGTGTTTCATTAGGCAGAAACAAGTTGGGTGAGGTTAAGTGGTTGTATGTCATAAATAACCATTGCGAAAGCGTTTTGAGTTCGTTAAGTGGATGTTACAAGAGTTCTTAGTGGCTTTAATTAGATTGTTTTGCTTGCAATATTAATATACACACACACACACACACACACACACACACACACACAAAATTATCACATGCACACCAAACACACACACAAAAAAAAAAAAAAATTATCACATGCACACCAAACACACACACATACACACACACCGGCCGTAGCGGAGAAGATTGGGCGGTGTCCTCAGTCCTCACACCCACACCTTTGTCCACCCAGCAGTGAGTAGTACCAGAATCCTTGGTGGGTACTGGTCTTGGATAGTGGTACCGGAGATGGAGCTGTTGAGATAGGATGCAATTCATGCAAAACAACTACTTCGGCTGTATAGCACGATGTTTGCTTCTTTATTGGTAGAGTTTGTATTGTTTTGATATTGCATTTGTTCATGGGAATGTAAATCTAGCTATAATCCGTAATAATAAGACCTTATCTAGCTATATATTTTTTATTTTATTTTTCGTTGAAATAACACTTGTAATTTTATAATTTTAACTTTGTTTAGATAGCACTCCAATTAAGGATTGTCCTGGTGTTTGATATAAGACTTACAAAATATGAGAAACATGACCCAAGTAATAATGTTCAAGAAATTCTTGACTAACTATTCGTATTTTGAAATTCACAAATTTCTTCATGGTGTCAAAATAAAAAAGAAAACTAAATTCTTTACATGACGAAAAAAAAATTGTGTTTCCTTTATTTGGTTAGAAAGTAGAAGTTTTTAGTATTCCGAAAATGTAATATAGTGCAGTTTGGCTGTGCTCTTCTTTTTTTCACCATTATAATGTTTTTGTGGCACCGTTAGTGAAAAGTACAGACGGTTCGTTGGACTGGCTTTGTAAACAATGAACACTAGAGGCTGTGACACAGTCTGGACGGCACCAACAAACCCCCAAGAAGAAGAACCTGGCATTGATTTAAAATTTTGATTGTTAGTTTGAGTCATTAGTTCAAGTATTTGTTGTGTCTAAAAATGTAGTGCATTTCAGTCAGGGTGTTTTCTTTCTTCTCGCGATTTTTAAATGAATTATGTACATAAATATTGGACCACAGTGAGACCTCACCCATACCTTCCTCCCAGGTGAGTCCATCAATGTTTACCTACACTCCCTTGTGTTTCCAGAGCTATAGAAAGTAAAACAAAGCCAAAATCAACCACCAAAGTAAATAAATGACCCATTACTGTCTTAAATACGGCAATGGTTATATCCCCAATCAGTCCACTTTTTTTTTTTTTATGTTATGGCCTATAGTGCCTGTAGGCATACTTGAAGAGTATATGTGGGAAGTGCTGTTCAACTTCTGCCCATTAGTGGTGTAGTCAGTTTTATTTATAGTGGTACCCATATCACCACCCAAGTGCATCTTGGGTGTAACCACCTAGAACCTGGGTATCATGGTGACATGTACGTAACTTTAAACCACTCGACAAATGGCATAGCTTCAAAATGGTATGCAGTGGGATTCGAATGTCTAGATATCTGCCCGATCCCATGCTCACGTAACACCCTATCCACTACACCACCCTACAATGACTTGGACCAAGATTCACTCTCCCTCCCCATGTCAACTCAACATTTTTTTCTTTTTCTTTTGACAGTGTTCCAGGCATTTTCAACTATTTCCCACCAAAAATGCATAAAGTGTAGTAGGAGTAAGAAGAAATGAAGAATGGAGGTGTGTAAGGGAGGGCAATAGCTAGTAGTAGTAGTAGTAGTAATAGAAGAAGCAGCAGCAGCAGCCGCATTATTATTATTGGATACTGTACTGTCCTGAATGGATGAGAGAGAGAGAGAGGGTGAGGGAATGGAGGTGATATGGATAGGATATGAGGAGTGTAGAATACAAGGGAGTGGGGGATGGAGAGGCAGACATGAAGTGTGGTTGTGAAAGGAGGTGTAGCTTAATATACATCATAAGTTCTGCCCAATGATAATTAATTTTTTTTAAATCTTGAGTTAATATGTCTCTCATGCTAAAAGTAAAGATAGGAAGGCTTCAAGGTATGTGATGGATTAGAAGAAATACCTAAACACATTACCAGATGCAAACTGTTTATTTCAGACCAAAATATGATTATGGAATAATTTATCTGTACAGTGAAGGAACCAGCTGTGAGACTAATGAAATAGTTGAAGTCTCTCTCTCTCTCTCTCTCTCTCTCTCTCTCTCTCTCTCTCTCTCTCTCTCTCTCTCTCTCTCTCTCTCAGAGAGAGAGCTTTGCTTAATATAGGCTAGCTAGTTTATTTTATGTTATATGTTATGATAGCATTTATATATTATGTTTTACAAGAACTAATGATAAATAAATGTTTCAAATCTCTCTCTCTCTCTCTCTCTCTCTCTCTCTCTCTCTCTCTCTCTCTCTCTCTCTCTCTCTCTCTCTCTCTCTCTCTCTCTCTCTCTCTCTCTCAGGTGTACACATTTCTATCCTTTCTATCCAGCAAGCTAAGAATACAAGGCACACTTTAACTAACCTGCATCTCAACTACTTACTTACTGTCCTTTCACGCTCACCTACTGTCCCTTCACTATCTAATAAGCTAATACACAAACACTAACAGTTATGTCTTCTGTTAACCTATAAACTGTGGGATGTATTTCTGCTACACCTTTATACTAGATTGATATGATTTAATGTTATTGTCTTAACCTTACCAAAGTTAGACACACACACACACACACACACACACACACACACACACACACACACACACACACACACACACACACACACACACACACACACACAGTGCAGTCAGTAGTAGGGTTGCCAGTTTTGGTGTGAATGCACAGTAATTGGGTACTTTAGAACTCACAAATACATTTGATATGAAACTGTCTATCCATAAGATTCTTTGAATCACATGTTTGAAGTTTCCCACCTAATTGACTGCCAGTTTCCATTTGAAAGAAAACTTATTTCCTTCATCATCATGTGACTAACAGGTATCATTGCCTAGTTGACTCATTACCCTTGCCACCCAGCCCCATATTCTACACAGCATGCAAGAGAAAGCAGCAAGATAGATGGTCAGTATGTAATCACTAGTTGTTGTATCTATTGTGAACTGATACTTCATCAACCGGAGAAGAGTTATTCAGGCAAAAGGTCATCTCCAATGTCCTCATCAGCAAATTCATCTTCATCTTGTTTGCGGCGAAGGCTTGTCTTTGGCCGCTCTTGAAGTGGTCCAAGAGGGTCAACATAACTGCTGTCTGTGAAATCATAATGATATTAGTTATTACATTTTGTTTGACTTATAAGTGATGTCATGTATCATTGTAAATTTACAATAAATGACGAACTCTATAAAGCTAGCAAAAGCAATGCGTGATACTTCATGTTCAGTGGATTTGCATAATGTACATTCCATGCATAACAGCAAGAAAGATAGTCTTACTCTAAACTCCAAGGTAATGGTAGAAAAGAACATTTTACATACCAACTTCTTTGTTAGATGGAATGTAAGGTTCTGTCTCATCCAGGTCATTAAGAGAGAGACGGGTTGACCTTCCACCACTGAGTGCAGAGCCAGGAATGCTGCGGGCACTTCTTGCACTTGGTCTGGAACATAGTTGAAAAATTATTATAAATTATCTAATACAGTAGTATACTCCTCTTTATGCTAGGAAGATGTCAAAACTATGACTAAGTTTATAGAATTATATGTTGTTAATATTACTTTATGAGTTCTTATTAGTCACAAATGTGTGGAACAATTTATATTTAATGATAGCACTCTTAGTGAAAAGTGAAATTCATATCAATTTAGGTAACTTCAAGATAAAAGGAATGTATTGAAGATAAAAGAAATACAGAATACAGTTAACCTAAAAAGAGAATTATAAGTTAGGACAAATGAGAAGAAAACTTTTTATATGCCATCTTCTTTGATTCTATACTGTGTCCCACATAAACAGATCTTTGTCAACTTGGTCCTTCTCCTTCAAAGCCCTATATATAGCAATAAGGTCTCCTCTTTCTCTTCTGATGTATTGTTAGAAGTTCTAATTTCAAGAATTTCTTCTGTAATGTTAGAAGTTCTAGTTTCTTTAGAATTCTTCAGAATTCTTTAGAATTCTTCAGAATATCATTCTCTCCAACATGAAACTATTTCAGTTGCAGCTCTTTGAATCCTTTTTATATTCTTTATATCTATGTGTGTATTTATCTAGTTGTATTTACCTTACCTAGTTGTATTGCACAGGGTTTGAGTGGGGCTCATAGTGTCCTGTCTCCATATCTCCATTTATCTAGTTTTTCTTTAAAGTTATGCACACTATGTGCTGTAACAATTCCATTATCCAATGAATTCCATTTTTCCACCGTTCTGTGTGGAAAACTGTATTTTCCAATATCCTTCACACACTGCCTTATCCTGATCTTCTTTTCATGTCTTCTTGTGCTTCTATCTTCTTCCATCAACAGCACCAGGTCTTTGTCTATTTTTTCAATATCATTTATTATCTTATACATTGTTATTAGGTCCTCCGTTCTCTTTTATCTTGTAAGGTTGGCAGTCCCATTTCCTTCAGTCGTTCTTCATATGTGAGGTCCTTTAATTCCAGCACCATCTTAGCAATCTTCTGTATCCTTTCCAATTTTGTTATATCCTTTTTAGTTTGGAGACCATACCACTGCTGCATATTCCAGCCTTGGGCATATCATGCTTGTGATGATTTTTTTCATCATATCTTTATCCATGTAATGAAATGCCACTCTTATATTAGTCAACATCTTATATGATAGTCCAAATATCTTGCTTATGTGTTTATCAGGGCTCAGATTTTCTTGTATGATTACTCCAAGATCTTTTTCCTCTTTAGTCTTCATTATTTGCTCCTCTCCCATCAAATAGTTCCATTTCCATGCTGGTCTTCTCTTACTCTTTCCTAGTTCCATTATGTGACATTTCTTGGCATTAAAGTCCAATTTCCACTTCTTGCTCCATTCATAGATCTTGTTTAAATCTTCCTGCAACAGCAGACAGTCCTCTCTGGTTTTGACAACTCTTAGCAGCTTTGCATCATCAGCAAATAAATTTATATAACTGTTTATCCCAATGTGAATGTTGTTTACATAAATCTGAAACATAATGGGGGCTAACACTGACCCTTGTGGCACTCCGCTAGTTACTTTACCCCAAGATGAGTATGTATCTCTGATCACAGTTCTCATTTCCCTATCCTTCAAATAATCTCTTGTCCATTTGAGCAAAGTTCCTCGCAGTCCTCCTATGTTCTCTAGTTTCCAAAGTAGTCTTCTATGAGGGACTTTATCAAAAGCCTTTTTAATATCCAGGTATACTGTGTCTACCCATCCATCTCTGTTTTCAAGTCCTGCAATAACTTTCGAGTTGAAGCTTAATAAGTTTGTTACACATGACTGCCCTGTCCTGAACCCAAATTGTCTGTTCGATATGACTTGCTCCTCTTCTACAAATTTAACCCATTTTTCTTTGACAATTATTTCACATAACTTCCCTACAACACTTGTAAGTGATGGTCTGTAGTTTAGTGGTTCAGTTGCCTTTCCTCCTTTAAATATTGGTATTGCGTTGGCTCTCTTCCATTCTAGTGGAACTTTCCATTAATTTATTTAACTTGTAATTATTTCCCAAATTGGATCCAGTAGTTGCTCTTTACATTCTTTTAACACCCAGCCTGATACACCATTGCTTTTCTGACTTCCAACTTATCCAGTAATCTTCCAATATCCTCTTTGTGCACTGCGATCTCCTGTAATCCTTGGCAATCCCATGTCCTATTAGGTTCTGTGAAATCATCTTCTGCAGTAAATACGGTTTTGAAGCTGTCATTCATTATTTCACACATTTCCTTCTCTGTTTGGTATGTCTTCCCTTCTTTAATTATTTTTTCAATTGTTTCCTTATTCTTTGTTTTACCATTTACAAACTTGTAGAAAAGTTTGGGTTCATCGTTGCTTTTATTCACTATCTTTCTCAAAGTTTCTTTCCTCCTCTCTCCTTACTCTAATATATTCATTTCTGGCATCTTTGTACTGCTGTCTGTTATAGTCATTTCCCTGCTTTATGAGTTTCTTCCATGCTTTATCTTTTGCCTTTTTTGCTTGTATGCATCTAGTTAGCATTGTGCCAAGCTTGTATTTTTTTCTGAAGTCTATAAACAGGTACAAACCTTTTTACCCCATTATATTTCTTTAAGAATATGTCATATTTCCCTTGTACTGTCTTTCTGTACATAATATTACTCCACTCAATATCAGCAAAATAGATCCTTAATTTTTCAAAATCTGCTCTTGCATAATTTAATCTCTTTCCCTTATGGGGATGGAATATCACACTATCGTGAATGTAAACTTGTCAGTAAACTCACAGTTGTAGACGAAGTATTTATTTTGGACGTTTCGAAGGCCACTGCCTTCATCTTCAGCAGTACAAGGTAGAATGAAAAATACAAGTGAACTGAACCAAGAGAAGGGGGAGGGCCAGAGAATGAGAGTAATGTGGCACAGTGTGATTGGCCAACCCCACCTGTGAGCTCCACCCTACTCAAACCCTATCAGGACCTGACCTGTCTTTACCACTAATCCCTAGATCTGGTAGGAATTTAGTCACCAGTGTTCTCATTAATGGATCTAGCTTAAACATGCCTTTATTTAGATTATAATTCTTATGGTTCTGTATACAAACTGATTATAAAATCTTGTGTTTTTTTAAATTGTTACATTTGAATAACATTCGACTGGAATCCCAATCGATTGAGTGGTCATTATCAAAAGCATGGATAAAATTGGCATTATTAGTGTGACAATTCATTACACTTCTCTTGTGCTCTTTTAACCTCACATCCAAGGATCTGCCTGTTTCTCCTATATAAACTAGTTGCAATCTTTACAAGGAATTTTATATACACCTCCTTCAGCTTTAATACTCAAAGGATAGATTTGATTGTGGATGTGTACTTAAAAGCTATATTTATATCAAGATCTCTACTGACTGACTTAATACTTTCAAGGCTTTTTAACATATGGGAGACATAAATATGGTTTGGTATTGTCTGGGCGGGAACTAGGAGCAAAATATCTTTCTAACCTTAAGATAACCTTTCTTTATGAACCAATCAGGATACTTTAATTTTTGAAATATTGACCAAATATTTGAGTTCTCACTGTCTAGGTATTGGGGGCTACAGATTTGTAACGCTCTAAGGAACATGGTAGAAATAACAGATAATTTAATGTCATCGTTATGGTAGGAGAAATAGTGAATCTACATGTCACAATGGGTAGGTTTTCGATACACAGTAAATGTAAGAAGATTATTAACTCAGGTAACCAGAATATCAAGAAATGGTAGTGAATTGTTATTCTCCCATTCAATTTTGAAATTAATGGAAGGAACCAAGTTGTTTAGTTTTCTGAAAAAATCATCAAAATTATTGAGTGTATTGGGCCAAAAGGAGAATATGTCGTCAACATACTGGTACCAAAGTAGATTTTGTGGGGCACTTTTAGGTAATAATTCTGTTTCAAAATATTCCATATATAAATTATTTAAAATCAGGGACAAGGGAGAGCCCATACTATTTCCAAAGTGTTGCATGAAAAAATGATTTTTCCCAAAGGAAAAGGCATTAGTTGTGACACATAACTTAATGAGTTCAATAAAGATATCAACTGGCATACCTAAATCTAAGTTGTATGATGGCAATTTTCTACTTTAAAAGGCCAAGACATCATCCAGAGGGACTTTAGTAAACAAAGAATCTACATCAAAGCTCACCATTTTACCGTTGGTGAGAGAAACAGAACTTAATTTTTCAATAAAGTCAAAGAATTTTTTTTTTTTTCTTGTCCACTGCATCCCACACCAGGTCTTCTTTCTCTTTAATAACTTCAATTACAGTGACTCGTGTTCTCCTGAATTTGTCTCTTTACAACCTCTGAAAATTTTACTTTTTCCTCTTCTTGCTCCTGCTTCCATTCATTTTGTAGTTCCTTCAGCTTGTTTTCACCCAATCCACCTTCTGCCCTGTCCACAATCCCATCCTGCACTTTAACCTGCAAGCTTCTTAAGGAGCTTTCATAATCTTGGCATGTGGCTTTTAGTACGTCATTTTGTTTCTTTATTTCTTGAATCTCCTCTTTGAATCCCTGATTTACTGCACTGACCTTTTCACATTCTGCTAATCTCAATTTCAGGTCTGTGTTTTCCATTATCAGTCGGTCCTGTTTGTCCATTAGACTGGACATCACCTCTTTCATATACAGGCAACGAAATTTCGCTACAACGAAGGTTTCATTTTACTACCATCTGCTCGTTTAACGAACACCAAACTTGCTTTAATGAAGTTTTATCCAGGTAATTTTTTCAAAGTTTGAAAGCTCCTCCGTATCACGCAAGCCGACAGGCTTTTAAATACACCAGCACCTCTCGTGGACAACACGTGCACCACTCACTCCCCCTGTTCAAAGCAGCAGGTCGTCTCCCCTCACTCAACTTACCACCAAAACGCCCTGCAATATCGCCTAGTGTTGCTAAGAAGACCAAGAAGTCTCTTACTCTCAAAGTGAAGCTGGATATTATTCACAGACACGAGAAGCGAGAAAACTAATAGCATTGCTCGCCACCATCTTGACTCCATCTACTGTCTCTACTATTTTCAAGTCAGCAAGTCAGGAAAGCCTTGTGGAAATGTGGTACATAAGTTTTGTATATGATACAATGATGCGCCCTTTGTTTATATTCCACAGGTTACCGGTTAGTGTCTTTCTCATTTCACTCTCCCTCCCTTAATAAATTTAAGATCTTCAACATAATAGAGTTATGTACATACTTCATAATATTTACTTTCATTAAACCTTTCACTGTACTATGATGTACTCTCACTTTGTTTACTCTCAATGGAAGTTTAAGTCAGGGGTTAAACTTGTTATAATCGGTTCACTTAACGAAGTTTCGCTTAATGAAGGGTTTCTTAGGAACGTAACCCCTTCATTAAGTGGGGGTTGCCTGTACCTTAATTCCTTTTCTACGTTGATTCTATGTACCACTGGTTTTCACACGATGGTGTGTGTGTGTGTGTGTGTGTGTGTGTGTGTGTGTGTGTGTGTGTATTTACCTAATTGTATTTACCTAATTGTAACATACGGAAAAGAGCTATGCTCGTGTTGTCCCGTCTCCATATCTATTAATGTCCAGCTTTTCTTAAAATCATGAATATTCCTTGCGTTGACCACTTCCACGTCTAAACTATTCCATGCTTCCACCCTTCTATGAGGAAGCTATATTTTTCACATCTCTCCTATAAGTGGCCATTTTAGTTTTTCCCATGCCCTCTCGACATTCTTCCATTCCACATACACAGATCTTCCCTATCCATTTTTCCATGCCAATCATCACTCTGTATATTGCTATCAGGTCTCCCCTTTCTCTTCTGTTTTCCAGGGTTGGAAGTTGCATTCTTTTCAGTCTGTCTTCATAAGTCAAATCTCTTAAGTCAGGCACCATTTTCGTTGCAGCCCTCTGTACTTTCTCTAGTTTCCTTATGTGTTTCTTTAAGTTCGGAGCCCACTGTATTGTTGCATATTCAAGCCTCGGTCTTATCATTGCAGTAATTATTTTCTTCATCATTTCTTCATCTAGATATCTGACGCCACTCTTATGTTCCTCAATAAGTTCAATACTTCTCCAATTATTTTGTTTATATGTCTCTCTGGCGATAGGTCATTGGTAATTGTCACCCCAAGGTCTTTTTCTTCATGACTGGTTTTATGTCTTCATTTCCTATCTTGTACATACTCCTGATTCTTCTTTCACTCTTGCCAAACTCTATTTTCTTGCATTTTGTCGTGTTGAACTCCATTTGCCATGTACAGCTCCATTTCCATATTCTGTCCAAGTCTTCCTGGAGTAGTTCGCAATCTTTGTCACATCTCACTTTTCTTAACAATTTTGCATCGTCTGCAAATAGGCTCACATAACTGGACACCCCATCCACCATGTCATTTATGTAGACTGCGAACATTACTGGTGCCAACACTGATCCCTGTGGAACTCCACTCTCCACCAATCCCCATTCTGATGGTCTGTCCTTAATTATTGTTCTCATTTCTCTTCCTACCAAAAGTCTTCCATCCATTTTAGTAAACTGCCATGCACTCCTCCTACCATTTCAAGTTTCCAGATCAGTCTCTGGTGTGGTACCTTATCAAAGGCCTTTTTTAAATCCAGATATATTCCATCAGCCCAACCATCTCTTTCCTGTATTACATCTATCACCCTCGAATAGTAACATATCAGGTTTGTCGTGCATGAACGCCCTTTCTAAAACCAAATTGACACTCACAAAGTATGTCATTTTCTCCAAGAAGTCTGTCCATCTAGTCTTCACCACCCTCTCACACATCTTAGCTACCACACTTGTAAGTGACACTGGTCTATAGTTCAATGGGTCTCTCTTGTTACCTGATTTATAGATTGGGACAATGTTAGCTCTTTTCAGTCTTGGGGCACTACACCTTCCCTTAATGAGGCATCAATTACTTCACAAACTTTTTCTGCCAATTGCTCCCTGCATTCTCTTAAAATCCATCCTGATACCCCATCAGGTCCCACAGCTTTCTCACTTCTAAACTCCCCATCATGTTCTTGATCTCCTCCACAGTTACTTGAAACTCCTTCATAATCCCTTTCTGTTCCATTACCAGTGGTTTGTCAAAAGCAGTCTCCTTTGTGAATACCTTCCGAAAGCATCCATTCATAGCCTCTGCCATTTCCTGGGATCTTCACTGCATACTCCATTTACTTCTAAACTTTCAATACTTTCTCTATTTTTGATGTTGTTGTTCACATGTCTGTAAAAAGCCTTGGTTGGTCTTTACATTTATCAATTATATCCTTTTCTTGTTTCTTTCTTTCTTCTCTTCTAATCAACACATATTCATTTCTTGCTCTTTTGTAACTTTCCCACTGCTTAATCCGTCTTTTCCTTCTCCACCTCTTCCATGCATCCTCTTTTCTTGTTCTAGCCTTTTCACATCTATCGTTAAACCAGTCCTGCTTTCCAACTTCTCTATGTTGTCTTATTGGTACAAATTTTTCTCACCTTCTTTGTATATTTTATAAATTCCTTCCACTTTTCATTTGCTCCTTAGCACTCTTGAATTTCATCAATTTGTCTCTTGAAAGAATTTCTTTAGGTTTCCAAAATCTGTCTTGGCATAATTCCATCTTCCCACTTTATATTCTTCATTTCTTCTAGATTTCTCTTCATCTATCACCTTGAACTCCAAAACTGCATGATCACTCTTTGCTAAAGGGCACTCCACCCTCATCTCCTCAATGACCATTGGCTCTGTACTAAAGACCAAGTCCAGTCTTGACGATGCTCCCTCTCCTCCAAACCTAGTATCTTCTTTGACCCACTGAGTTAACACATTTTCCATTGCCAGTGTCAATAGTGTATTTCCCATGTTGTCTCTGATCCTTCCATTGACCAGTCCTCCCAACACACCTCTTTACAATTAAAATCTCCCATCATTATAGTTCGTTCACAGCCACCCAACATTTCTTCCAGACATGTTCCTGTATCACTTATCATTTCTTCATATTCCTGTACTGACCATGCATTTGTCTTAGGTGGTACGTACACCACTATGTAGTGCCTCTTTTTCCTTCATTAGTTTCTGCTCTGATCTTTAGCACTTCTGCCTTTCCCATACCTTTTTCACTTGATCCACCTTTATATCTTTTTAACCAGCAACATCACTCCTCCTCCCATCTTACCTACTCTATTTCTTTTCCAAACGTTATATTTCCTTCTCCAACCTTCATCAGGTCTTCTCCCTCTCTCAGTTTTGTTTCAGTAAGACCCACAATATCTGGGTTCTTGTCCCTCAAGTAATCGTTGAGTTCTAAAATCCCGATATCACTCCATTTATGTTGGAATACATTACATTTCGCTCATATGTAAGTTTCTTTAGTCCTTTCTTGCTGTACTTTTCTGGGTTATGAACCACTTCCTCAGTCTCATATCCAAGATTCTCCAGAAAAACTCTTTCTTCTCTTCTTCTGTCCTCTCTTCATTTTTTTCAAAGCCTCCTTTCTCAACTCATTTAACATTTCTCTTTCCTTTTCACCGAGATCTCTTCTCAACCAAATCTTCCTTGTTGTTTCCTGCTGGGCTAGCCTCCATGACTTCTCCACCAATTCATCTACATCCTTTTGTGACTTAAGTTTGATTCTTATTGGCCTCATACCTTCTCTTGTGAACTTTCCAATTCTATGGAAGTCCGTGTGTGTGTGTGTGTGTGTGTGTGTGTGTGTGTGTGTGTGTGTGTCCATTTTACTCGGTGTGTATTCACCTAGTTGTATTCACCTAGTTGTAATTTTACAGGTGTGTGGGTATTATACTCGTGTGGCCCCATCCCCATATCTACACACATCCAACTTTCCTTTAAAACTATGCACACTCCTTGCTGACACCACCTCCACACATCTCTGTGGGAAACTATATTTCTTCACATCTTTCAAGCATATTCCCTTGGCTATCTTTTTACTATGCGATCTCGTAGTTCCATTTAAATTTTCCTCTCTCAACATCATTTGCTCATTATCCACTTCATCCAAACCGCTCAACAGTTTATAAACCTGTATTAAATCTCCTCTTTCTTTTCTTTGTTCCAAGGTAAGCAAATTAATTTCTTTTAATCTCTCCTCATAGGTCATTTCTGCCAATTCCGGAACCATTTTTGTTGCCATTCTCTGCAATCTCTCCAACTTCCTTATATGCTTCTTTTTATAAGGGGACCAAACCACCTCAGCATATTCCAATCTTGGTCTAATCACAGTACTAATTAATTTCTTCATCATATCTTTATCCATATAATGAAAGGCTAATCCAATATTTCTAATCAAATTATATATTTCTCCAAACATCTTGTCAATATGAGCCTCAAACTGCCCATGGTCTTGTATTATCACTCCCAAATCCTTTTCTTTTTCCACCTTTCTCAACACTATTCCTTCACCCATCTTGGCCGTCTTCCACTCTTCCCCATCTCCATTACATGACTTTTGCTCAGATTAAATTCCATCTCCCACCTCTTGCTCCACTCCCAAATCCTATCTAGATCTGCCTGTAAAATTTCACTATCTTCTTCACTTTTCACAAACCTACACAATTTTGCATCATTCGCAAACAAATTAATATAACTGTTTACTCCCTCTGGCATATCATTAATATAGACAAGGAAAAGTATTGGTGCCAGCACTGAACCTTGTGGGACTCCACTCTCCACCACCAACCAGTCCGACTTTGCATCCCTTATTACTGTTCTCATCTCCCTCCATCTCAAATAGTTTTCCATCCATTTTAACAATTTTCCCTTCAGTCCTCCATAAATCTCTAATTTCCATAGCAGTCTCATGTGAGGTACCTTGTCAAAAGCTTTTTTCAAATCCAAATATACACAGTCCATCCATCCCTCTCTCTCTTGTATTTTGTCAACCACTCTCGAACAAAAGCTCAGTAGATTCGTTACACATGACCTCCCTTTCCTAAAGCCAAATTGATGATCCAATAATAACTTATGATCCTCCAAGAACCGTATCCAATATTTCTTTATCACCCTCTGTGTGTGTGTGTGTGTGTGTGTGTGTGTGTGTGTGTGTGTGTGTGTGTGTGTGTGTGTGTGTGTGTGTGTGTGTGTGTGTGTGTGTGTTGTCTGCTGGTCACCCAGCCAGTCTTCCCCATTACGGAGTGAGCTCGGAGCTCATTGACCAATCTTCTGGTAGGACTGAAACCACAACACACACTCCACACACCCGGAAAGTGAGGCCACAACCCTTCAAGTTACATCCCGTACCTATTTACTGCTAGGTGAAAAGGGCTACACATTAATATTAAGAGGCTTGCCCATTTGCCTCGCCGCTTTCCGGGACTTGAACCCGGACCCTCTCAATTGTGAGTCGAGCGTGTTAACCACTACACTACACAGTGTGTGTGTGTGTGTGTGTGTGTGTGTGTGTGTGTGTGTGTGTTGTGTCTATTTTGTCTTTGCTCTGAGACTAGAAATGATTAAACAATGGTAATGAAAAATGCATGCACATCAAAGCACTACAAATAATAACTACATAAATCAAGGATAACCATGATATTTGTTTCAGTAAGTGCAATTCAGGAGAAGCTTTACCTGGTGCCTGGGCTTTTTGGAGGTAAAACTCCTGCCTCCTCATGACCTGAGATAGCTGAGCCACTGCGAGAGGCACGGGAAGAGGATCTGAGGAGATCCAGGAACATGTGCTCAAGGTAGAAAGCTGTGAATTAGGTACACATGTGCTGTCCACTAGGTTCAAATGTGATGAAATATATGCTACAGGAAGTTTATATGTACTTTACATATAAATGTCGATGTACAGTAGTAAGTATCAATGATATTACAGCTATTGTAGGAAGTTGCATTTTAAGCTGTGTTTACATCAAGTGAATCAAATCAATTCAGTTCACGAAGAATCATTTGAATCAAGTCATTTTGAATCAGCACAGTTCCAGTGGACTGAGTTATTTGAACACATCTTATTTACATCATTCAGATGATTCAGTACCAAGGCAGCCTTCGGGAAGTATGGACGTATTAGGTTTTGCAGAAATAGCAGTATTACCGCGGCTGAGGAAGCATAGGCATAAGCATCGGCAATGAATATGGGTGCATGTCATTAATTCTAGAAAACCTGAATTTGGGAGCTTTGGACATTTGTTCTCAGATTTGGTCAATAATCCAGAGAAGTTTTATGATTTCTTTAAGATAAGTACAGAATAATTTAAGATGTTGATGGAGCCTGTCACCAACAAGAAGTAATAGGCTACAGCAGAAGCCATGTTAGTTCATAACACTCTGAGGGAATACTTTGTCTCACTAGGTGGAACTGTCGAGTGGCAAGACAGAATGATCCACATATGAGTACATTCACCGTGGAAGAAATGGAGCACCAGTTGATACCATATCTACATATCTACATCTACTCTTTATTTAGGCTTAATGGTATATGGAGAAAACAAATACAGCACTATGCTAATTTTAGTATTTTGTCATTTTAATTTATACTTTATGTGGCATGCCATACCGTAGTATTTAGTGAACAAAACTAGAGGCGCAGGGGGTTAATAGCAGGAAGTGCACACCCCTCCCCCACTCTGGCTGGTGCCTGGCTGACTGACAGTTACATTATGTCACACATTTCAAAAGTAGACAATACACCCTACAAGCGCCAAATGAAAATGTATATCCATATCCATAATACTTTCTGTTGTCATTTGTTTTTTAAAATATGCAGAATAATATTGTCTAGTAATTTACAGGTTACAGTAATTCCTTCTATCATTCAGTACAATAAGTACATGTACTTGATCTCTGTGCACAGGACCACTGGGATCATATATAGCACGTCATTCTTGTACTAAATTGATTAGGATGTCCACTAGCATGGTGCCTACTCCTCGGCTGAATCGCCTTGACTGATGAAAAAAAATGGGTCCAAACCAATCACTGATTCTGAATTGCCATGAATTGGCATTATTTGAATTGACTCGATTCACCGGATGCAAACATTGAAACTAATGTGGCAAATCAACACGATTCATGAATCATGTTGATTCTTCATGAATTGAATTGTCATATTGACATACGACATTATTAGACTATTGATAATGACATTGAAAAGGTGCTGCTAAAGAAATCAGAACGTGATTTTTATCAAATAGAATGAAGGTCAAACTATATACATACATGTGGTAACTACAGATAATACTACTAAATATAAATGGGCTAAACTGTACTTCCTCTTTGCAATTATGAAGTTTTTTTTTTTTTTATGCAGGAGGGGCAGCTGACCAAGGGCAAAAAAAATGGAAAAAAAAAAAATAATGCCCACTGGGTTGCCAGTTCCAGGGTCATATGAGTTATCCAAAATTCAGGGACAAATGTCTTGAAACTTCCCTCTTAAAAGAAGTCAAGTTGTAGGAAGATGGAAATACAGAAGCAGGCAGTGAGTTCCAGAGTTTACCAGAGAAAGGTATGAATGATTGAGAATACTGGTTAACTCTTGTATTAGAGCATTGAACAGAATAGGGATGAGAGGAAGAAAAAAAGCCTTGTGCAGCAAGGCCAAAGGAGGAGGGAAGGCATCCAGTTAGCGAGATTAGTAGAGCAGTTAGAATGAAAATAGTGATAAAAGATAGCAAGAGATGCAACATTTCGGCAGTGAGAAAGAGGCTGAAGACAGTCAGTCAGAGGAGAGGAGTTGATAAGACGAAAAGCTTTTCATTCCACCCTATCTAACAAAACTGTGAATGGAACCCCCCCAAACATGCAAAGAATACTCCATACAAGGACAGATAAGGCCCTTGTACAGAGTTACCAGTTTTAGCAAGAGATGAGATGTGAAGTTTCCAGTTTAGATTATGAGTAAAGGACAGACCGAGGATATTCAAGGATATTCAGTGTAGAAGATGGGGACAGCTGAGTGTCATTGAAGAGGAAGGGATTATAGTTTGGAAGGTTGTGTTGAGTTGATAGATGGAGGAATTGAGTTTTTGAGGTATTGAACACTAGTAAGTTTTCCATGCCCCAATAAAAAGTCTTAGAAATATCAGAAGTCAGGCATTCTATGGCATCCCTGCATTATCTATTGACTTCCTGAAGGGTTGGTCATCTCTGAAAAGATGTGGAAAAGTGTAGGGTGCTATCATCAGCATAGGAGTGGATATGGCAAGAAGTTTGGTTAAGATCATTAATGAATAATAGAAAGAGAGTGGGTGTCAGGACAGAACCCTGAGGAACACCACTGTTAAGAGATTTAGGAGAAGAACAGTGGCCATCTACCACAAATGCAATAAAATGGTTGGAAAGGAAACTTGGGATAAAGTTGCAGAGAGAAGAATAGAAACCATAGGAGGGCAGTTTTGAAATCAAAGCTTTGTGCCAGACTCTATCAAAAGCTTTCAATATGTCTAGCGAACAGCAAAAGTTTCAACCGAAACCTCTAAAAGAGAATAACCAAGACTCATTAAGGAAAACCAGAAGATCAAAAGTAGAGCAACCTTGTTGAAAGCCATACTGACAATCAGAGAGATGATTGTTAAGTGACAGATGTTTGAGAATCTTCCTATTGAGGGTAGATTAAAAAAACTTTAGACAAGCAAGGAATTAAATCTATAGGGTGGTAGCTTGAGGGATTAGAATGGTCACCTTTTTTAGAAACAGGCTGAATGCAGAGGGAGTCCTGGCTACTTTTATGCCCTATAGCTATATATACAGACTTGGCATTATTCCGGGCAGAAATATAAAGTGCATGAGATTCAGATGATGGAAGGCTCAAGTACCTTTTGTGGGAAACCTCTCTATCATGTATAGCCCAAGAACAGGCTGTGTTAAACCAAGGTTTAGAGAGTTTAGGTTGAGAAAAAGAGTGAGGAATGTACACCTATTGCCAGACACTATCACCTCTGTTATGCATTCAGCACGGTTCTAAAAGCTGGACATTGATTATAGATATGGAGCTCAGTCCATTTTGTCAGCGGACGGAGCGTCAGGAGGGTTCAGGTAGTAAAGTTGAGCTGCTTGAAAAATGCACCACACTTCCTACCAGATGGCTGTAATCCTTTAATTGTTCACACACCACATGTTGCTGCATCTACACTTCATAGACATCTATTCATTTTTCCCTTGTAACTTCTCATGACACACACACACACACACACACACACACACACACACACACACACACACACACACACACACACACACACACACACACCAGGAAAGGTAGCTCAGAGGTTAGAGCTGGCTTCAAGCCAGAGAGATTCATTCAAGGCCGGGTGGAGATATTTGGGTGTGTTTTCACGTGTAGCCCCTGTTCACCTAGCAGTGAGTAGGTACGGGATGTAAATCGAGGAGTTGTGACCTTGTTGTCCCGGTGTGTGGTGTGTGCCTGGTCTCAGACCTATCTGAAGATCGGAAATAATGAGCTCTGAGCTCGTTCCGTAGGGTAACGTCTGGCTGTCTCGTCACAGACTGCAGCAGATCAAACAGTGAAACACACACACATACACACACACACACACACACACACACACACACACACACACACACACACACACACACACGGGACATCGTCGATGGCGGAGGTGGTCGCTGAGCTCCAGAGCAATCATCTCTAATTCTACAGTTACCATTGCCTAAGAGTAACCAAGGTGGGAAAGGAGCTGGTAATGTTTGTCCCGTCTCCATATAGTCATGTTAACTGTTGATTAGCAAAATAATGTCCAGTGAAGGTAAATATAAACTGTAGCCTGCGTTTGAGCCATCAGCTGGTTTGTTTACATCTGCGCAACATGGCGGCCGTGAACTCGAAAGATGAATCAGACTTCACAGGGTTTCAAGGAATAATGGAGAAGAGCGCTTATGTGAAGAAAATTCTGGAGTTAGAAGGTAAAATTGAAAAACTGTTTGAAAAGTATGGGGCCTGGAAACGAGTTATGACAATGTAAAGAAAGACTGTGCCGATATGAAGAAGGAAAATGAAGCACTGAAAGAGGAAGTTAAGCTAATTAAAGTGAATTGCGAAAAATGTGGAGAATCTCTAGGAAAAGTGATGGAGAAGCAGGCTGAATGGAAAAAAAGTCAGGAAGTGGAAAGAAAGGAGGTAAATTACAAAGTTGCAAGTCTGGAAAAGGAAATCAAAGAGTCTGGGGAGAAAACTTTGGGCCTTGCTGAAATTATAGATCAACAGATCATAGAAGAGAAGATAGCTGAGAAAGTGGTGAAGGTTATTAAGTCAAATGAGACATTGGTGAGGGAAACTGTAGACAAAAAGAGATGTGTGGTGATATTTGGTGTGGAGGAGGATAAGACACCGAGTAAAATGGAGAGAGAGAAAACATAAAAAGGTGATAAATAATATCATTAATGTGGTGCAGGAGGAGGAAAAGACCTAGTACAAGAAATAGAGGACTTCCATAGAATTGGAAAGTTCACAAGAGAAGGTATGAGGCCAATAAGAATCAAACTTAAGTCACAAAAGGATGTAGATGAATTGGTGGAGAAGTCATGGAGGCTAGCCCAGCAGGAAACAACAAGGAAGATTTGGTTGAGAAGAGATCTCGGTGAAAAGGAAAGAGAAATGTTAAATGAGTTGAGAAAGGAGGCTTTGAAAAAAATGAAGAGAGGACAGAAGAGGAGAAGAAAGAGTTTTTCTGGAGAATCTTGGATATGAGACTGAGGAAGTGGTTCATAACCCAGAAAAGTACAGCAAGAAAGGACTAAAGAAACTTACATATGAGCGAAATGTAATGTATTCCAACATAAATGGAGTGATATCGGGATTTTAGAACTCAACGATTACTTGAGGGACAAGAACCCAGATATTGTGGGTCTTACTGAAACAAAACTGAGAGAGGAGAAGACCTGATGATGGTTGGAGAAGGAAATATAATGTTTGGAAAAGAAATAGAGTAGGTAAGATGGGAGGAGGAGTGATGTTGCTGGTTAAAAAGATATAAAGGTGGATCAAGTGAAAAAGGTATGGGAAAGGCAGAAGTGCTAAAGATCAGAGCAGAAACTAATGAAGGAAAAAGAGGCACTACATAGTGGTGTACGTACCACCTAAGACAAATGCATGGTCAGTACAGGAATATGAAGAAATGATAAGTGATACAGGAACATGTCTGGAAGAAATGTTGGGTGGCTGTGAACGAACTATAATGATGGGAGATTTTAATTGTAAAGAGGTGTGTTGGGAGGACTGGTCAATGGAAGGATCAGAGACAACATGGGAAATACACTATTGACACTGGCAATGGAAAATGTGTTAACTCAGTGGGTCAAAGAAGATACTAGGTTTGGAGGAGGGAGCATCGTCAAGACTGGACTTGGTCTTTAGTACAGAGCCAATGGTCATTGAGGAGATGAGGGTGGAGTGCCCTTTAGCAAAGAGTGATCATGCAGTTTTGGAGTTCAAGGTGATAGATGAAGAGAAATCTAGAAGAAATGAAGAATATAAAGTGGGAAGATGGAATTATGCCAAGACAGATTTTGGAAACCTAAAGAAATTCTTTCAAGAGACAAATTGGATGAAATTCAAGAGTGCTAAGGAGCAAATGAAAAGTGGAAGGAATTTATAAAAATATACAAAGAAGGTGAGAAAAATTTGTACCAATAAGACAACATAGAGAAGTTGGAAAGCAGGACTGGTTTAACGATAGATGTGAAAAGGCTAGAACAAGAAAAGAGGATGCATGGAAGAGGTGGAGAAGGAAAAGACGGATTAAGCAGTGGGAAAGTTACAAAAGAGCAAGAAATGAATATGTGTTGATTAGAAGAGAAGAAAGAAAGAAACAAGAAAAGGATATAATTGATAAATGTAAAGACCAACCAAGGCTTTTTACAGACATGTGAACAACAACATCAAAAATAGAGAAAGTATTGAAAGTTTAGAAGTAAATGGAGTATGCAGTGAAGATCCCAGGAAATGGCAGAGGCTATGAATGGATGCTTTCGGAAGGTATTCACAAAGGAGACTGCTTTTGACAAACCACTGGTAATGGAACAGAAAGGGATTATGAAGGAGTTTCAAGTAACTGTGGAGGAGATCAAGAACATGATGGGGAGTTTAGAAGTGAGAAAAGCTGTGGGACCTGATGGGGTATCAGGATGGATTTTAAGAGAATGCAGGAGCAATTGGCAGAAAAAGTTTGTGAAGTAATTGATGCCTCATTAAGGGAAGGTGTAGTGCCCCAAGACTGGAAAAGAGCTAACATTGTCCCAATCTATAAATCAGGTAACAAGAGAGACCCATTGAACTATAGACCAGTGTCACTTACAAGTGTGGTAGCTAAGATGTGTGAGAGGGTGGTGAAGAATAGATGGACAGACTTCTTGGAGAAAATGACATACTTTGTGAGTGTCAATTTGGTTTTAGAAAAGGGCGTTCATGCACGACAAACCTGATATGTTACTATTCGAGGGTGATAGATGTAATACAGGAAAGAGATGGTTGGGCTGATGGAATATATCTGGATTTAAAAAAGGCCTTTGATAAGGTACCACACCGGAGACTGATCTGGAAACTTGAAATGGTAGGAGGAGTGCATGGCAGTTTACTAAAATGGATGGAAGACTTTTGGTAGGAAGAGAAATGAGAACAATAATTAAGGACAGACCATCAGAATGGGGATTGGTGGAGAGTGGAGTTCCACAGGGATCAGTGTTGGCACCAGTAATGTTCGCGGTCTACATAAATGACATGGTGGATGGGGTGTCCAGTTATGTGAGCCTATTTGCAGACGATGCAAAATTGTTAAGAAAAGTGAGATGTGACAAAGATTGCGAACTACTCCAGGAAGACTTGGACAGAATATGGAAATGGAGCTGTACATGGCAAATGGAGTTCAACACGACAAAATGCAAGAAAATAGAGTTTGGCAAGAGTGAAAGAAGAATCAGGAGTATGTACAAGATAGGAAATGAAGACATAAAACCAGTCATGAAGAAAAAGACCTTGGGGTGACAATTACCAATGACCTATCGCCAGAGAGACATATAAACAAAATAATTGGAGAAGTATTGAACTTATTGAGGAACATAAGAGTGGCGTTCGTATATTTAGATGAAGAAATGATGAAGAAAATAATTACTGCAATGATAAGACCGAGGCTTGAATATGCAACAATACAGTGGGCTCGAACTTAAAGAAACACATAAGGAAACTAGAGAAAGTACAGAGGGCTGCAACGAAAATGGTGCCTGACTTAAGAGATTTGACTTATGAAGACAGACTGAAAAGAATGCAACTTCCGACCCTGGAAAACAGAAGAGAAAGGGGAGACCTGATAGCAATATACAGAGTGATGATTGGCATGGAAAAATGGATAGGGAAGATCTGTGTATGTGGAATGGAAGAATGTCGAGAGGGCATGGGAAAAACTAAAATGGCCACTTATAGGAGAGATGTGAAAAATATAGCTTCCTCATAGAAGGGTGGAAGCATGGAATAGTTTAGACGTGGAAGTGGTCAACGCAAGGAATATTCATGATTTTAAGAAAAAGCTGGACATTAATAGATATGGAGACGGGACAACACGAGCATAGCTCTTTTCCCGTATGTTACAATTAGGTAAATACAATTAGGTAAATACACACACACACACACACACACACACAGACACAAACAGCTGGCAGTAACATGACGTCCACCCCTAGAAACGCGAGAGATTTCGAAGGATTTGTGACCACTCCAAGTTGACTAAACAAATTAGACATGGGCTCAAGAATTCAGGCATTAGAGAGTAAGTTTCTAAATATTGGATCTATAGAAGAGAAGTTAGACATAATTATAGCGGAGAATGATACCTTCAAAAAAGAAATCTACATGCTAATGAGGGAGAACAAGGAATTACTGAAAGAGAAAGTGGAAATGGAAAAAAAAAATCAACATCTAAGGAAACAGTGTGACGAAATGAAGGCTAAACTAATTGAAATGGAAAAGAAAATATCTGAAGGTGACTTAGGGAAGGAGGATTGCCTCAACCTAATCAATACTAAAATGAAGGAAGTGAAACATGAAAATGAAGAAGTACAGAAGTCCTTCAAAGAGATAATGAAAAAGCAAGAAGAAAATAAAATGATTACACAGAGTGAAATGGTTAAGGCTTTGAAGAAAAATGAGTATGTGGTGAGAGATATTGCTGAAAAGAAAAAATGCGTCATCATAACAGGTTTGAGAGAGGAAACTACAGGAATTGGCAAGATAGGAGGGATAAGGAAAATGACAGGATTAAGTTTTTACTGAATAAGATCTCCGAGGAGGATGAATTCCTATATGCTGAGGTAGAGGAAAGTGTTAGACTAGGAGCTTATGAAGAAGGCAAGAGTAGACCATTAAAATTGAAATTAAAGTCGCAGGTGGCAGCCGAGGCCTTGCTGAGGAGGGCCTGGAAACTTAAAGACTACAAGGAAACCAAAACAATTTACATAAGAAGAAATATGACACAGGAAGAAAGAATGAAAATGAGAGAGTTTGTAACTGAAGTGAGAGAGAAGAATGAGGAAAGAACTGAGGAGGAAAAGACCAAGTTTTTTTGGAGGATGAGAAATGGGAGGCTGAAGAAGTGGTGGATAAAACAGACGGAATAGACATTACACTGACTGAAACATGGAAGAAAGAGATTAGGAATGGAATTCAAGTGACATACACGAATATAGATGGATTTCTGTCTAAAAGGCTAGAATGTATGGATTACCTAAGAAACAGTGAACAGGACATAATGTGTGTGGTGGAAACAAAGTTATGGCCTGAAATAAAGCTAGATTGGTTTGATGTAAAACACTACAAAGTATGGAGAAATGATAGAAAGAATAAAGGAGGTGGTGGTATAATGGTTTTTACTAAAAAGATCTGATAGTGAAGGAGGTGAACTTTAGTAAGGGAAATGAGGAAGTGATAAGTATGCTTATAACAGATGGTAAGAGGGACATTAATATTATAACAGTATACATACCATCCAGAACCAGTGCTTGGAATTATGAACAGTATCAAGTGGTGATGAGAAATACTCTAGACAGAAAGAAACAGGAACTCACCAGAAAGGATAGAGTGATGATAGTCGGGGACTTTAATTGTAAGGAAATAGTGTGGGAAGACTACGAAATGGTGAATGGTGGTGATTGGGCAGAGGAATTGTTAAATGTAGCAACAAATAACTTGATGACACATTGGGTGAGATCACCAACAAGGTGCAGGGGACAGGATGTTGCAGCAAGGTTGGATTTGGTATTCACCAGGGGCATCTCCTAAAGAGGGAATTGAACATGAATGTCCCTTTGGGAAAAGCGACCATGATGTCCTAAGAATTAAGCATGGAAAAGAGTGTGGAGTACAAGGAGGAAAAATTAAATTATGTCAGGGCAAATTATAACCATATAAGAGAGTTCTTTAATGAAATTGACTGGTCTGTGGTGTACCAGGAAGTGGATATGCAATTGAAATATGATAAATTTATGGATTTATATAACTCTGCTGTGAAAAAGTTTGTGCCATATCACAGAAAGAGGACTTTAAATAATAAACAGTGGTTTAATAGAAATTGTGAAGAAGCAAAAAAGAACAAAGAAAAGGCATGGAAGAAACTTAAGAAAAACAGTGAAGTATTATCAAGAGAAGTTTACAAAACAGCAAGGAATAGATATGTTGAAGTAAGGAGAACAGCACAAAAGGAATATGAACAGAGAGTGGTGGAAAACTGTGATAGTGACCCTAAAATGTTTTACAAATTCATAAATGGAAAACTAAATAAAAGGAGACAATAGAAAAAGTAAAAGTTGGGAAGAAGTATATGAGGATGCTAGAGATATAGCTGAAATATTGAACAACAACTTTTGCAAAGTGTTTACAAAGGAGGAGCATTTTATGGGAGAAAGGCCTACGGAAATAAAGCAAATGCAGGACATCATGGTTACTAAAGAAGATATAAGGAAAATTATAAGCAATTTGGATATTAATAAATCAATGGGGCCTGATGGCATATCTGGGAGGTTGCTAAAAGAATGTAAGGATCAATTGTTGAACCCCATATTTGATATTGTGGAAACCTCCATACGAACAGGAATAGTCCCGAAAGAGTGGAAAAGAGCTGACATTGTGCCTATATATAAGAATGTAAGTAGAATGGAACCGTTAAATTACAGACCAGTATCGTTGACTAGTATATTGTGCAAGGTATGTGAAGAAGTAATTAAAGCAAAGTGGAGTGAGTATCTAAAAAGTGAAAACATTCTGAGTGAAAGGTAGTTTGGTTTCAGAAAAGGAAGATCATGCGTATTCAATTTATTATGTTTTTATTCAAGAGTGACTGACATACTACAACATAGATGGGGATGGGTGGATGCTATTTACCTGGACTTGAGAAAGGCCTTTGATAAAGTGCCACACAATAGACTGATGTGGAAACTAAAGAAGATTGGAGGAGTAAGTGATAAACTAGCAAAATGGATGGAAAATTACTTAGTGGAAGAGAAATGAGAACAGTGGTGAAAGGAAAGAAGTCAGAGTGGAAAAGGTAACCAGTGGAGTTCCACAAGGGTCAGTGCTTGGTCCAATCATGTTTTTGATTTATGTTAATGGTATGCCAGTAGGAATAGACAGTTACATGAATATGTTCCTGGACGATACTAAAATTATGAGGAGAGTAAGAATGTGGAAGATTGTAACAAGTTACAGAAAGATCTTGATTAAATATATGAGTGGAGTAAAGAGTGGCAGATGGAATTTAATATAAACAAGAGCCATGTTATGAAAATGGGAAGAAGTAGATACAGACCAAACAAGGATTACAGGCTGGGTGATGAGAAAATTGAAGAGACCAATGAGGAGAAAGACTTAGGAGTAACCGTGCAAAATACTTTGTCACCGGAGAAACACATAAACAAGATATTTTGGAAAACATATAACATGCTTCAAAATATTGGCCTTGCATTCCACTACCTAGATGAAGGAATGATGAAGAAGATATTATGCACTTAATAAGACCCCAGTTAGAATATGCAGCTTGCGTCTGGTCACCCACATGAAGAAAAATGTGAAGAAGGTGGAAAGGGTACAGAGGCTGGCAACAAGGATGGTACCAGGACTCAGGAGTTAGACTATGAGGAAAGACTGAGGAAGCTGGGGCTAACCACATTAGAAGAGAGAAGAACAAGAGGAGACATGATAACTATGTATAAATTGGTGAACAAGATTGACATATTGGACAGAGAATTGATAAAGGTGACCACAAGTAATCATCTCCGAGGACATGGAAAAAACTAATAAAAGACATCTGTCTAAATGAAGTGAGAAAGTACAGTTTCCCGAATCGTAGTATTGATAAGTGGAATAAACTGAGCAGTGATGTCGTTGTGTGTGTGTGTCAATCATGTAAGATGAAAGAGAGATATGACAGGAGTGGACAAGGAGACAGGACACAGAGCTTAGCTCGGGCCCTGTAATACACAAATAGGTAAATACACACACACACACCGAAGTGAGAGAGGGATGGATTGACTATTTATTTAGATTTAAAAAAGGCATTTGATAAAGTGCCACATGAAAGATTACTATGGAAGTTAGAGGAGAAGTGTGGCTAAAAAAGGAAGCACACTGAGATGGATGGAAAATTACTTGAGGGGGAGAGAAATAAGGATGATAGTTAAAGATATGAAGTCCAAGTGGAGAACAGTAGACAGATGATGGAGATGGGGAAGAGTGGAAGATGGCCAAGAGGGTCATATAAGATGGGTGAAGAAGTAGTGTTGAAAAAGGTGGAAAAGGAAAAGGATTTGGGAGTGATAATACAAGACCATGGGCAGTTTGAGGCTCATATTGATAAGATGTTTGGAGAAACGTATAATTTGATAAGAAATATTGGATTGGCCTTTCATTATATATATATAAAGATATGATGAGGAAATTAATTAGTACGGTAATTAGACCAAGATTGGAATATGCTGGAGTGGTTTTGTCCCCTTATAAAAAGAAGCATATAAGGAAGTTGGAGAGATTGCAGAGAATGGCAACAAAAATGGTTCCAGAATTGGCAGAAATGACCTATGAGGAGAGATTAAAAGAAATGAATTTGCCTACCTTGGAACAAAGAAGAGAGGAGATTTAATACAGGTTTATAAACTGTTGAATGGACTGGATGAAGTGGATAATTAGCAAATGATGTTGAGAGAGGAAAACTTAAGTAGAACTACAAGATCGCATAGTAAAAAGATAGCCAAGGGAATATGCTTGAAGGATGTGAAAAAATATAGTTTCCCACAAAGATGTGTGGAGGTGTGGAATGGTTTGAGTGAGGAAGTGGTGTCAGCAAGGAGTGTGCATAGTTTTAAAGGAAAGTTGGATGTGTGTAGATATGGAGACGGGGCCACACGAGTATGATACCCAGGCCCTGTAAAATTACAACTAGGTGAATACACACACACACACATTCGAGAGACACGTTTGAGGGCAGACGCACTGGCGCAGTTCCGATGATCAGCTGATCTTCACTGCACCTGTTGTATAGTATTTACAGTGGCCTGGGCAGGTAGTGACTCATTTTTTCTCTTCATGAAATCAATTATTAAAGAATAATGAGTGAAAAAGATATTCCATCCAAATGCAGACATGAGAATAGAGAGGGGCTGATGATGACTATGTCGGTGAGGAGAAGATTCAAGGGTTCGATCGACGACAACTTCACTACTTAAAGAGTGTCAAATATTGAATGTAAACTAGATAAACTGATAAAGGAGAAGATGGAAATGAAAGAGAATAAAGAACAGGAAATGGAGTTTATAAGACTGAGAGAAAGGATAAGAAAAGTGGAAGAAAATGAAGCTAGGCTAAGAGCGGAAAACGAAGAACTAAAAAAGGAAGTAGCTAACTACAAGAAGCAGATGGAAGAAGGACTCGGTAAAGCCGAGAAAGAAAAGGAGAAGCTGAAAGATCTAGTAAACAAGGAAGAGGAAAGAGTACAGAACGTGATTAAAAAAGAAGTACAAGCATGGAGAGTCCAAGATAAGAAAGATAAGGCTGATTTTCAGGTGATTCAAGAACAACTTAAAGAAAAAGAAGAAAATATGACAAACAAAATGATAGGAGTCCTCAAGACAAAAGAAAATCTAGTTAGAGAAATTGCAGAAAAAAAGAAGAGTGTAGTCGTATTTGGAATAAAAGAAAAAAATATAAAATATAGACCAAAAAGAGAAAAAGAAGAAATGAAATCAGTCAAAGACCTACTGAAGAATCTTAATGACGAAGATAGGCAGAACTTGGAAGAGGAAGTAGAAGAAATAAACAGAATGGGACCATATCAAGAAGGAAAAACGAGACCAATTAAAATATTACTAAAATCACAAGCAGCAACAGAAGAAATATTATATAGAACAACAAAACTTAGAGAAACAGAAGGCTGCAAGGATATCTATATAAAGAAAAATAGAAATGAGGAAGAAAGGAAGAGATACAATGAACTGGCAGCAGCAGTAAGGAAAAGAATAATGAAAGGTCAGAAGAGGAGAAGAAGGCATTTTTGGAGAATTCTAGGAGACAGGATAAGGAAATGGTATATAAACGAGAAGGAAGAGAAAAAGTGGAACAAGTTTAACTAAAAATGATAAAGGCAAAAGACTAAAATGATGTATACGAACATAGACGGGGTTTTATCAAGTAAATTAGAATTAAGAGATTACATAAGGAAAGAAAATCCAGATATTGTATGCCTGGCTGAAACAAAACTAAATGAGGAAATCAAAATAGTCTTGGATAATAGGTATAATGTATGGAGAAGAGACAGAGTGGGTAAAGGAGGAGGAGGAGTCATGATAATGTTAAGGAAGGAGATAGTGATCAATCAAGTGGAATGTGGGAAGGAAAAGCAGAAGTATTGTATATTAAGATGCATATTAATAAAAAAGAGATAACAATCATTGTAACATATGTGCCACCAAAAACAAATTCATGGACCAATCAAGAATATAAAGACATGATAGATGACACAATAAGGAGTCTAATGAGAATCGTTAAAGAAAGGAGAAAAGTGATATTAGTAGGAGATTTCAACTGTAAAGAAGTGGACTGGGAAAATTATGAAAGTGGTATGGGGAAGAAGCCTGGGAGAAAGATTCTTAAACCTAATGATAGACAATATGATGGACCAGAGAGTAAAGGAATGCACAAGATTCAGAGGAAACGAGAGAGAGATTGGACCTAGTTTTACAAGGGGTATACAAATGAATGATGATATAAGATATAAGTGCCCATTGGGAAAGAGTGACCATGCAATATTAGAAATAGATATAGAAGAAGGAAAGGAAGATAGAGATGATTCATACAAAGGAGACCGATTAAATTACAGAAAGGCTGATATTGAGAATCTCAAGAACTATTTTAAAACGTAGACTGGGAGGAGATGGAAAACTCAGAGACAATGCAAGACAAATATAACTTATTTTTGGAAATATACAAAACAGGAGTCAGGAATATGTCCCAAAATATAGACCAAAAGAAGAAGGAAAGAAAGATTGGTTTAATGCAAGGTGTGCTAGGGCAAAGGAGAAAAGAGATGGAGCATGGAAAAGGTGGAGGAGAAATAGAATCCAACAAACAAGGAAAACTTCAAGGCAGCGAGAAATGAATATGTTAAGGTGAGGAAGGAAGAGGAAAAGAACTTCGAAAAGGATATTGTCGAAAAATGTAAGGAGCAACCAAAATTGTTCTATAGATTCATAAATGGAAAAATTAGGCAAAAAGAAACAATAGAAAGGTTAAAAGGAGAGAACGGGATGGTGGAAGACCCAAAAGTATGGCAGAACTATTAAATAAAAAATTCCAGGAGGTCTTTACTAAAGAATCCAAATTTGAGAGGCCACAGGGTAATAGAGAGACAATCTATATGAAAGAGATTAAAGTAACCAAGCTTGAAATAAAAGAGTTAATGAAGGAACTGGATGAAGAGAAGGCAATGGGACCGGATGAAGTCTCAGGCAGAATACTGAAAGAATGTAGGGAAGAACTAGCAAGTCCTATATACAACATCATAAAATGCTCAATAGAAAATGGAACAGTGCCAGTAGAATGGAAAAGAGCTGAGGTGGTTCCCATATATAAGAGTGGAAGGAAGAAGAACCTTTAAATTACAGACCAGTATCACTAACTAGTGTAATATGCAAGATGTGTGAAAGAATAATAAAGAAACAATGGATCGAGTTCCTTGAAGACAACAAATTAATATCAAATAGCCAATTTGGTTTTAGAAAAGGACGGTCTTGTGTAACTAATTTATTGAGTTTCTATTCTAGAATAGTTGATAGAGTACAAAAGAGAGAGGGATGGGTTGACTGCATCTACTTGGATTTAAAAAAGGCGTTTGACAAAGTGCCACATGCAAGATTACTGTGGAAGTTAGAGGAGAAGGGTGGCTTAAAAGGAAGCACATTGAGATGGATAGAAAATTATTTGAGGGGGAGAGAAATAAGGACGGTAGTTAAAGATATGAAGTCCAAGTGGAGAGCAGTAGAAAGTGGAGTGCCACAGGGGTCAGTATTGGCACCAATACTTTTCCTCATTTATATTAACGACATGCCAGAAGGAGTGAACAGCTACATAAATTTGTTTGCGGATGATACGAAACTGTGCAGAGTTATAAAGCAAAAGGAGGATTGTGAAATACTGCAAGAAGACCTAAATAAGATATGGGAATGGAGTAAAAAGTGGGAAATGGAATTCAATGTGAACAAAAGCCACAGGGTAATAGAGAGACAATCTATATGAAAGAGATTAAAGTAACCAAGCTTGAAATAAAAGAGTTAATGAAGGAACTGGATGAAGAGAAGGCAATGGGACCGGATGAAGTCTCAGGCAGAATACTGAAAGAATGTAGGGAAGAACTAGCAAGTCCTATATACAACATCATAAAATGCTCAATAGAAAATGGAACAGTGCCAGTAGAATGGAGAAGAGCTGAGGTGGTTCCCATATATAAGAGTGGAAGGAAAGAAGAACCTTTAAATTACAGACCGGTATCACTAACTAGTGTAATATGCAAGATGTGTGAAAGAATAATAAAGAAACAATGGATCGAGTTCCTTGAAGACAACAAATTAATATCAAATAGCCAATTTGGTTTTAGAAAAGGACGGTCTTGTGTAACTAATTTATTGAGTTTCTATTCTAGAATAGTTGATAGAGTACAAGAGAGAGAGAGGGATGGGTTGACTGCATCTACTTGGATTTAAAAAAGGCGTTTGACAAAGTGCCACACGCAAGATTACTGTGGAAGTTAGAGGAGAAGGGTGGCTTAAAAGGAAGCACATTGAGATGGATAGAAAATTATTTGAGGGGGAGAGAAATAAGGACGGTAGTTAAAGATATGAAGTCCAAGTGGAGAGCAGTAGAAAGTGGAGTGCCACAGGGGTCAGTATTGGCACCAATACTTTTCCTCATTTATATTAACGACATGCCAGAAGGAGTGAACAGCTACATAAATTTGTTTGCGGATGATACGAAACTGTGCAGAGTTATAAAGCAAAAGGAGGATTGTGAAATACTGCAAGAAGACCTAAATAAGATATGGGAATGGAGTAAAAAGTGGGAAATGGAATTCAATGTGAACAAAAGCCATGTCATGGAAATGGGAAAGAGTGAAAGACGACCTGTGGGAATCTATAAGATGGGAGATGGTGTAGAACTGGAGAAAGTCAAAAAGGAAAAGGACTTAGGAGTGACGATGGAAGAAAACAATCAACCAGTAAGCCATATTGATAGAATTTTTAGAGAAACATATAATTTGCTGAGGAATATTGGAGTAGCATTTCACTACATGGACAAAGAAATGATGAAGAAATTGATAAATACTATAATAAGACCTAGATTGGAATATGCAGGAGTAGTGTGGACCCCTCATAAAAAGAAACACATAAGAAAATTGGAGAGGCTACAAAAATGGCTACAAAATGGTCCCAGAACTTGAAGGGATGACATATGAGGAGAGACTAAAGGCTATGGATCTACCAACCTTGGAACAAAGAAGGAGAGAGGAGACCTGATACAAGTCTATAAATTGATCAATGGAATGGACCAAGTGAATAATGAGAAACTGATCTTGAGAGAAGAATATGACACCCGAAGTACAAGATCGCATAGTAAAAAGCTGAGAAAGGGAAGATGTCTGAGAGATATTAAAAAATATAGTTTCCCGCAGAGATGTATTGAGACGTGGAACAGTTTAGATGAAGAAGTAGTGTCTGCAAAGAGTGTGCACACTTTTAAAGTAAGATTGGATAAGTGTAGATATGGAGACGGGGCCACACGAGCATAAAGCCCAGGCCCTGTAAAACTACAAGTAGGTAAATACAACTAGGTAAATACACACACTTATCAACAAAACATTAAAACAGCATTCCACACATGTATATAATAACAAGATTTGTCATTCAATTTATATATAAAGAGTGATGAAGGAATACATTCAAGGTTAAATGAAAAAATAATTATATAAAAATGAGAAAAAAAGTAATGAATAAATAAATAACCACCACTACCACCAACAACAACTGCCACTAAACTCGGAATCAACAAATATCATGGTACAGAAAATTATGTTTCTCTAGACTCTACAGTCGCTTCCATCTATTAAGTTGGTTTTAGGTGAGCCAGATTCTGGTGCTGCAGTTTTGAATGCTAGTTATCATAATAAAACTCTCTCTCTCTCTCTCTCTCTCTCTCTCTCTCTCTCTCTCTCTCTCTCTCTAATGCATATCTCATTGAAAGTGATAGCTAATTGAGCATTGATTATTTTCCTTAAGGTATTGTCCTTATATCTTTTTTTAAGTGTCTATGACTTCACCAAAGCTAGTCATGTTCACTAGATCGCAATTTCAGGTCCTAGACCCTTCTTCAGTAGTGAGCTCTTTCCTTGGTGAATGTTCAGATATGATATGATGTATATATATATATATATATATATATATATATATATATATATATATATATATATATATATATATATATATATATATATATATATATATATATATATATATATATATATATATATATATATATATATATACCGAATTCTCACTTTATAGGAAGGTGATAGACAAGAGAGGCATGGGTTCTGTGTGTGTGTGTGTGTGTATTTACCTAGTTGTAGTTTTACAGAGCCTGATCTTTATGCTCGTGTGGCCCCGTCTCCATATCTACACTTATCCAATTTTTCTTTAAAATAATGCACACTCATTGCTGACACCACTTCTTCACTCAAACTGTTCCAAGTTTCAACACATCTTTGCGGGAAACTATATTTTTTAAAATCTCTCAGACATCTTCCCTTCCTCAGTTTCTTACTATGCAATCTTGTGCTTCTAGTGTCATTCTTCTCTCAGGATTAATTTCTCATTATCCACTTGATCCATTCCGTTAATCAATTTATAAGCTCGTATCAGATCCCCTCTCTCTATTCTCTGTTCCAGGGTTGGTAAATCCATAGGTTTTAATCTCTCCTCATATGTCATCCCTTTAAATTCTGGAACCATTCTTGTAGCCAATTTTTTGTAGTCTCTCCAATTTCTTTATGTGTTTCTTTTTATGGGGGATCCACACAACTCCTGCATATTCCAATCTGGGTCTTATTTTAGTACTTATCAATTTCTTTATCATTTCTTTGTCCATGTAGTGAAATGCTTATCCAATATTCCTTAGCAAATTTTGTGTCTCTCTGAAAATTCTATCAATATGGCTTACCGGTTGAGTGTTTTCTTCCATCGTCACTCCCAAGTCCTTTTCCTTTTTTACTTTTTCTAGTTCTACTCCATCTCCCACCTTATAGATTACCACTGGTCGTCTTTCACTTTTTCCCATTTCCATGACATGGCTTTTGTCCACATTGAATTCCATCTCCCATTTTTTACTCCATTTCCAGATCTTGTTTAAGTCTTCCTGCAGTATTTCACAATCCTCTTTTTGTTTTATGACTCTGCACAGTTTTGCATCATCCACAAACAGATTTATGTAGCTGTTCAATCCCTCTGGCATGTCGTTTATATATATGAGAAAAAGTAGTATTGGCGCCAATACTGACCCCTGTGGCACTCTGCTGTCTACTGGTCTCCACTTGGACTTCATATCTTTAACTACCGTCCTTATTTTTCTCCCTCTCAAGTAATTTTCCATCCATCTCAATGTGCTTCCTTTTAAGCCACCCTTCTCCTCTAACTTCCATAGTAATCTTTCATGTGGCACTTTATCAAACACCTTTTCTAAATCTAAATAAATACAGTCAATCCATCCCTCTCTCTCTTGTACTTTATCAACTATTCTAGAGTAGAAACTCAATAAATTTGTTACACATGACTGACCTTTTCTAAAACCAAATTGGCTATTTGATAATAATTTGTTATCTTCAAGAAACTCAATCCATTGTTTCTTTATTACTCTTTCACACATCTTGCATATTACACTAGTTAGTGATACCAGTCTGTAATTTAAAGGTTCTTCCTTCCTTCCGCTCTTATATATGGGAACCACCTCAGCTCTTTTCCATTCTACTGGTACTGTTCCATTTTCTATTGAGCATTTTATGATGTTGTATATAGGACTTGCTAGTTCTTCTCTACATTCTTTTAATATTCTGCCTGAGACTTCATCCAGTCCCATTGCCTTCTCATCTAATTCTGTCATCAACTCTTTTATTTCAAGCTTGGTTACTTTAATCTCTTTCATATGGACAATCTCTCTATTACTCTGTGGTCTTTCAAATTTGGATTCCTTAGTAAAGACCTCCTGAAATTTACTATTTAACAGTTCTGCCATACTTTTTGGGTCTTCCACCATCCCGTTCTCTCCTGTTAACCTTTCTATTGTTTCTTTTTGCCTTATTTTTCCATTTATGAATCTGTGTGTGTGTGTGTGTGTTTGTGTGTGTGTGTGTGTGTTTGTGTGTGTGTGTTTGTGTGTGTGTGTGTGTGTGTGTGTGTGTATTTACCTAATTGTATTTACCTAATTGTAACATACGGAAAAGAGCTATGCTCGTGTTGTCCCGTCTCCATATCTATTAATGTCCAGCTTTTTCTTAAAATCATGAATATTCCTTGCGTTGACCACTTCCACGTCTAAACTATTCCATGCTTCCACCCTTCTATGAGGAAGCTATATTTTCACATCTCTCCTATAAGTGGCCATTTTAGTTTTTTCCCATGCCCTCTCGACATTCTTCCATTCCACATACACAGATCTTCCCTATCCATTTTTTCCATGCCAATCATCACTCTGTATATTGCTATCAGGTCTCCCCTTTCTCTTCTGTTTTCCAGGGTTGGAAGTTGCATTCTTTTCAGTCTGTCTTCATAAGTCAAATCTCTTAAGTCAGGCACCATTTTCGTTGCAGCCCTCTGTACTTTCTCTAGTTTCCTTATGTGTTTCTTTAAGTTCGGAGCCCACTGTATTGTTGCATATTCAAGCCTCGGTCTTATCATTGCAGTAATTATTTTCTTCATCATTTCTTCATCTAGATTGCCACTCTTATGTTCCTCAATAAGTTCAATACTTCTCCAATTTGTTTATTCTAGTGACAGATTGTAGAAAATTTGTTCTAGTGACACTGGCTTAATTTTCAAATCAAAATAGCTGGAAAACTTGAGTGAAGAGATTAGGTGCACTTTATACCACTTTATAGGCGATGAACTCAATTTCTCTCTCTCTCTCTCTCTCTCTCTCTCTCTCTCTCTCTCTCTCTCTCTCTCTCTCTCTCTCTCTCTCTCTCTCTCTCTCTCTCTCCTTCCATTCATCCCTCCTCTCTCTCTCTCTCTCTCTCTCTCTCTCTCTCTCTCTCTCTCTCTCTCCTTCCATTCATCCCTCCCTCCTCTCCCCTGTTCCTATGCAGGTCTTCTCCTTTTCTCTACATATTTTCCAGGAGGTTCATCGATCCTCCTCCTACAGTAAATTCATCGATCAATGATTCAATCTTCCTCCTCCTCCTCCTCCTAAGCCGATTGATTTTTTCCTTCTCCTCTTATCAATATAAATGAAAATGATAAATAAAATGTAATGTATTGGTCTATCTATCTATCTATCTATCTATCTATCTATCTATCTATCAGTCAACCTATATATATACATATATATATATATATATATATATATATATATATATATATATATATATATATATATATATATGAGAGAGAGAGTTCTAGGTCTGAGAGGAGCAGGGACTCTGTGTCGCGGGGACTCTGCGCCGCGGAATGCCCATGACCCTCCCATCCTCCCAAGGGTATAAGGATTAGAGGGAGTGGCAGCTGAGTCACTGCAGTCTTAGCGGAGTACAGACTCTATGGAGTAGCTAAAATCTACGACTCTGAGTCTGCGCTGTAGAGTCCTCGCGCCATTCAGCCAGCACACGTTAAGCACACAGAGATGAGTCCCTGACATGGAAACAGTAATCATTCCAGGGAAAATCAGCATAACACCTCCTCATGTCTTCCCAGCTGGCAATCTCCAAGGATAAAGATCTCCATGAAAGGATAGAGGAATAAAATGTGGTTCACCTTGAAAGTTGAATAGTCAAAGAATTTACTCTAGTCAGAAGAGTTAGACAACACAGATATATTTAGTTAGGGAGTGACTATTGAGTCAAAGCAAGATGGTGGAAAACTCAAGAGATTCAAGAGAGGCACGAGAGCAAGTTAAGTTGTTACGCACATGGACGCAACATCCAGCTTTGGAAACTGAGGATAGAGAAAGTAGGAGGGAACAGAAAAGGGGCTACTGTCAGTTGCCTCAGACAGCTGTATTTCAGTGAGGAAAAGAAGATGAGGTTTAGTAGAGGAGAGGTGGTGTTCTACAGATTGAAAATTAGATCTAAGACTGTGAATGTTGCAGAAGCTAATGAAGAAAAAGTTGAGGGAGGTATCAAGACATTTTGGGTCGCTACCTGAAGAGCAGTCCAACTTGGGGACATTTCTGGTCCCTTCCTTGGAAGGGGAGAAGTTAAAAGTTTGGAATATGTGAGTTGAATATACATGATGAACATCATTTCTCATCACATGGTGATGAGAAAGTACACTATGTAGATGTACTCATCTTTCAATAACACAATACCTTTAGTTTCTACTGCTTCTACTTGATTGCTTTCCAAATTAAGGTAATTGAAAATACCTAAAGTTATTGACCATTGCTCAATATTATTTTGTTCTGAAAAAATTATTTATTGCTAAATATCCACTGATCTGAAAGGAAATTATCAGAGCACTAGTTTTTATTTGTAAAATTGTTTTAATGTATCCTTTTAACTCAGGAATATCTTGAGTGAGGATTTATTTTTTTTCTTTTTCTTTTTTCATTTATTAATTCAATTTTCTCTTTTACCAGTAGTGAAACTTTTCCTGAAGCAAACGGTGGTTCACTTACATGAAATGCTGCTGAACCTAAATATTTCTTTTTAAACTTGATTATTATATGTTTGATATCATAACAGATGACATGTTAATTTTTCTTTAAGTTTACAATATACAAATGTAGATAATTTTATCTAAAGACCGTGCAAGTTGCTGATTACCATATATATATATATATATATATATATATATATATATATATATATATATATATATATATATATATATATATATTTTTTTTTTTTTTTTTTTTTTTCTAGACACAACTCTACATTGTTCTATATAGCATAATTGTTCAACACTGATTATGCAGTATCAGAATACTTATGACAAATATTACAAGTGAAATATGAGTGGTCACCACTTTACAAAGATACTAACATGCATGAAAGAGCCACTTACCTGCGTGATCCTGGTCGTGATCCGCTGGTGGCCCTTATGTCTCTCTGCTCCTGGACTCTTTCCACTTTCTTCAATTCCAAAGCATATTCTGTGGCCTCCTTGAGACCCAGGTCACTACTCAATCTTATAAGTAGTTTGAGACCTAGTAACAAATATGGGAATATAGTAATCACTATCCATTTTCATAATTTTTCAAGCAGCAAGCTCAGATGAATTATCAAAATTAGAATGATTTCAAGCCATTATGTGTAAGTCTTTTAAATTATCTATCAGATAGAATAGGTAAGATCAGTAAAAGATATTACATGGTGTTCTTTTAGATGGAAAAAGAATTTTGACAATGATACTTCACACAAAAAAAATATTGGCACATTATTAGAGAGGAGGAGGAATTTCTAAGACAACATTCTAGTACCTTAATTGATACAATAGTACCTTGACTTATAAGTTTAATTAATTCCATGATGGAGCTCATATCTCAATTTGCTCATAATTCCAATAAATTTTCCTCATTGAAATAATTGAAATGCCATTAATCCATTTGTTTCGTGTTCCTTTTCAGAAAGGTTTGGAAATGAGTTAGGCATGTGCCATTGCAAAATACTACTTGTTTAGTATCCATGGTCAGACAAAAGAAATTTGAATAAATAATTGTACGAAAAGCACAAAATAATAGCGTAACACGAGAAACACTTCCTTGGAAGAAAAAAGTTAACTGAATGTGTCAGACTTGGGGTGCTGGGCATTCACTGTGCTTAATAGCAGCAGCTTATCTGGAGCTAGCTCATAACTAAAATTTAGGTTCACAAGTCAAAACAAAAGATAGACTGAGCGACAGCTCATTTCTTTGATTTTTCATAAGTCGGGGTGTTTGTAACTAATATTTCACTGTAAATGAAAGCCCCTATAGCTATAAGGAGAAATGGAGGCGACAATAAAGAACAGGAGGATAATGATGAGTCAAACCATGAATGAAAATTATGAAACGTCAAAGGTAAAAGATGGTACAAGTAGTGCTGAGAGAGAGAGAGAGAGAGAGAGAGAGAGAGAGAGAGAGAGAGAGAGAGAGAGAGAGAGAGAGAGAATGAAATCTGAGGAAATTTCAGGACAAGTAAGATTTTGCAGATGATATTCTACACTTTATCAAGAAATCCTTATTTATTACTTTAGTTATAAATTATGTTAGTCATTTTACATTCGTGCAATGATAAATCAGATTCCTTATTGAAATTTTATAATAGTACAATGCTTTCATAAATATTTAAATTTCTACAAACAATTCTACTCACATTCAACATTCTCAGGAAAGCGTCGATTGATCTGCTTGTATGTTTGAAGTGCCTGCTGGTAGTTGCCTGAGCGGCGGTGGCAGGCAGCAACCATAAGTTGCCACTTGGGTTCATCTGGCTGCATAAGTGCTGCTCGCTCAAAATAACTGATAGCCTTCTCTGCCACCTGATGCTCAATAAAATACGAACCCAACCAATCTATGACCTCCAAGTTGCTTGGGAAGTAACGATATGACTGTGGGAATTAAGACCGGTCTTAAACACACACACATAATATATAAAGGAGGGAAGAGAACCAAGTCCTTGAACTATAGACATGTGTCACTGACTAGTATTGTGGAAAAGCTCTATGAAATTATGATTAAAGAAAAATGGCTGAATTATCTAGAGGAAAATTAAATCACAAATAACTCCCAATGAGGATTTAGATAAAGAAGGTCATGTATAACAAATCTACTAAGTTTCTATACATAGGTAACAGATGAGGTACAAGGGAGAGATGGATGAGTGGACACATTGTACTTATATATTAAAAAGGCTTTTGACAGAGTACGACATAGAAGACTCCTATGGAAAATAGAACATATAGGAGGAGTAAAAGGAAGTATCTTAACTAGATGAAGGACTACTTAACAGGAAAAGAAATGAGGACAGTGATAAGAGACACCCTATCAAGTTGGAGTACAGAAACTAGTGGTGTACGACAGGGGTCAGTTCTGGCACCAATAATTTTTCAAATTTATATTAATGATATATAGCAGAACCTGAGTAGCTCCATAAATTTGTTTGCTGATGATGTGAAACTTTTGAGAGTAATAAGGAATGATGAAGATAACTTCAATTACAGCGACTTTCATGTTCTCCTGAATTTGTCTCTTTACAACTTCTGAAAATTTAACTTTTTCCTCTTCTTGCTCCTGCTTCCATTAATTTTGTAGTTCCTTCAGCTTGTTTTCACCCAATCCACCTTCTGCCCTGTCCACAATCCTGTCCTGCACTTTAACCTGTAAGCTCTTTAAGGAGCTTTCGTAATCGTAGCATGTGGCTTTTAGTACGTCATTTTGTTTCTTTATTTCTTGTATCTCTTTCAATCCCTGATTGATTGCACTAACCTTCTCACATTCTACTAATCTCAATTTCAGCTCTGTGTTTTCCGTTATCAGTCGGTCCTGTTTGTCCATTAGACTCGACATCACCTCCTTCATATACCTTAATTTTCTTTCCACGTTGATTAACCTTCTCATATTACCTTGTTCATCCCTGAATCCCGAAAAATCCTTGTCCATAATATCATCTGTTAGTTTCCTTAGACCAACAGGAGTTTCAATGTACTGTTGGGTTTCACACGGTGGCGTATGTTTTGGTTCTGCCATATGCCTGGCAGCAGTACTCTGTTCCATCATGCTCTCGTTATTTTTTTGGTATATACGATCCAACACTTATTTAATTTGGAGACAGGAGAACCTATGGCCCCCTCCCCCCCTGTGTACATACGTCTAGGCCAGTCTCCAACTCCTGTTGTAGCTTTTCTCTGTGAGCTGTTCAGATGCGTCTGGTCGGCACGATGGCTGGTGTGTGTGTGTGTGTGTGTGTGTGTGTGTGTGTGTGTGTGTGTGTGTGTGTGTGTGTGTGTGTGTGTGTATTTTACCTACCTAGTTGTAGTTTTACAGGGCCTGGGCTTTACGCTCGTGTGGCCCCGTCTCCATATCTACACTTATCCAATTTTTCTTTAAAACTATGTACATTCATTGCTGACACCACTTCTTCACTCAAACCGTTCCACATCTCAACACATCTTCGTGGGAAACTATATTTTTTAACATCTCTCAGACATGTTCCCTTCCTCAGCTTTTTACTATGCGATCTTGTGCTTCGAATGTCATATTTTTCTCTCATGATTAGTTTCTCATTATCCACTTGTTCCATTCCATTGATCAATTTATAAACTTGTATCAGATCCCCTCTCTCCCTTCTCTGTTCCAGGGTTGGTAGATCCATAACCTTTAGTCTCTCCTCATATGTCATGCCTTCAAATTCTGGAACCATTCTTGTAGCCATTTTTTTGTAATCTCTCCAACTTCCTTATGTGTCTTTTTATGGGGGGGGTCCACACAACTCCTGCATATTCCAATCTGGATCTTATTATAGTAGTACTTATCAATTTCTTCATCATTTCTTTGTCCATGTAGTGAAATGCTATTTCAATATTCCTTAGCAAATTATATGTCTCTCTGAAAATTCTATCAATATGGCTAACCGGTTGATTATTTTCTTCCATCGTCATTCCCAAATCCTTTTCCTTTTTTACTTTTTCCAGTTCTATTCCCACTGGTTGTTTTTCACTCTTTCCTATATCCATGATGTGGCTTTTGTCAACATTGAATTCCATCTCCCATTTTTTTACTCCATTCCGAGATCTTATTTAGGTCTTCCTGCAGTATTTCACAATCCTCTTTTTGCTTTATAACTCTGGACAGCTTCGCATCGTCCGCAAACAGATTTACGTAGCTGTTCACTCCTTCTGGCATGTCGTTTATATATATATATGAGAAAAAGTATTGGCGCCAATACTGACCCCTGCTGCACTCCGCTTTCTACTGCTCTCCACTTGGACTTCATATCTTTAACTACCGTCCTTATTTCTCTCCCCTTCAAATAATTTTCCATCCATCTCAATGTGCTTCCTTTTAAGCCACCCTTCTCCTCTAACTTCCACAGTAACCTTGCATGTGGCACTTTATCAAATGCCTTTTTTGAATCCAAATAAATACAGTCAACCCATCCCTCACTCTCTTGTACTCTATCAACTATTCTAGAGTAGAAACTCAGTAAATTTGTTACACACAACTGCCCTTTTCTAAAACCAAATTGGCTATTTGATAATAATTTGTTGTCTTCGAGAAACTCGATCCATTGTTTCTTTATTACTCTTTCACATATCTTACATATTACACTAGTTGGTGATACCGGTCTGTAATTTAATGGTTCTTCCATTCTTCCACTCTTATATATGGGAACCACCTCAGCTCTTTTCCATTCTACTGGTACTATTCCATTTTCTATTGAGCATTTTTGATGTTGTATAGAGGACTTGCTAGTTCTTCTCTAAATTCTTTCAGTATTTTGCCTGAGACTTCATCCGGTCCTATTGCCTTCTCTTTATCCAATTCCTTCATTAACTCTTTTATTTCAAGCTTGGTTACTTTAATCTCTTTCATATAGACGGTCTCTCTGTGTGTGTGTATTTACCTAATTGTATTTACCTAATTGTAACATACGGGAAAAGAGCTATGCTCGTGTTGTCCCGTCTCCATATCTATTAATGTCCAGCTTTTTCTTAAAATCATGAATATTCCTTGCGTTGACCACTTCCACGTCTAAACTATTCCATGCTTCCACCCTTCTATGAGGGAAGCTATATTTTTCACATCTCTCCTATAAGTGGCCATTTTAGTTTTTCCCATGCCCTCTCGACATTCTTCCATTCCACATACACAGATCTTCCCTATCCATTTTTCCATGCCAATCATCACTCTGTATATTGCTATCAGGTCTCCCTTTCTCTTCTGTTTTCCAGGGTTGGAAGTTGCATTCTTTTCAGTCTGTCTTCATAAGTCAAATCTCTTAAGTCAGGCACCATTTTCGTTGCAGCCCTCTGTACTTTCTCTAGTTTCCTTATGTGTTTCTTTAAGTTCGGAGCCCACTGTATTGTTGCATATTCAAGCCTCGGTCTTATCATTGCAGTAATTATTTTCTTCATCATTTCTTCATCTAGATATACGAACGCCACTCTTATGTTCCTCAATAAGTTCAATACTTCTCCAATTATTTTGTTTATATGTCTCTCTGGCGATAGGTCATTGGTAATTGTCACCCCAAGGTCTTTTTCTTCATGACTGGTTTTATGTCTTCATTTCCTATCTTGTACATACTCCTGATTCTTCTTTCACTCTTGCCAAACTCTATTTTCTTGCATTTTGTCGTGTTGAACTCCATTTGCCATGTACAGCTCCATTTCCATATTCTGTCCAAGTCTTCCTGGAGTAGTTCACAATCTTTGTCACATCTCACTTTTCGTAACAATTTTGCATCGTCTGCAAATAGGCTCACATAACTGGACACCCCATCCACCATGTCATTTATGTAGACTGCGAACATTACTGATGCCAACACTGATCCCTGTGGAACTCCACTCTCCACCAATCCCCATTCTGATGGTCTGTCCTTAATTATTGTTCTCATTTCTCTTCCTACCAAAAGTCTTCCATCCATTTTAGTAAACTGCCATGCACTCCTCCTACCATTTCAAGTTTCCAGATCAGTCTCTGGTGTGGTACCTTATCAAAGGCCTTTTTTAAATCCAGATATATTCCATCAGCCCAACCATCTCTTTCCTGTATTACATCTATCACCCTCGAATAGTAACATATCAGGTTTGTCGTGCATGAACGCCCTTTCCTAAAACCAAATTGACACTCACAAAGTATGTCATTTTCTCCAAGAAGTCTGTCCATCTAGTCTTCACCACCCTCTCACACATCTTAGCTACCACACTTGTAAGTGACACTGGTCTATAGTTCAATGGGTCTCTCTTGTTACCTGATTTATAGATTGGGACAATGTTAGCTCTTTTCCAGTCTTGGGGCACTATGCCTTCCCTTAATGAGGCATCAATTACTTCACAAACTTTTTCTGCCAATTGCTCCCTGCATTCTCTTAAAATCCATCCTGATACCCCATCAGGTCCCACAGCTTTTCTCACTTCTAAACTCCCCATCATGTTCTTGATCTCCTCCACCGTTACTTGAAACTCCTTCATAATCCCTTTCTGTTCCATTACCAGTGGTTTGTCAAAAGCAGTCTCCTTTGTGAATACCTTCCAGCATCCATTCATAGCCTCTGCCATTTCCTGGGATCTTCACTGTATACTCCATTTACTTCTAAACTTTCAATACTTTCTCTATTTTTGATGTTGTTGTTCAAAAATAGAGAAAGTATTGAAAGTTTAGAAGTAAATGGAGTATACAGTGAAGATCCCAGGGAAATGGCAGAGGCTATGAATGGATGCTTTCGGAAGGTATTCACAAAGGAGACTGCGTTTGACAAACCACTGGTAATGGAACAGAAAGGGATTATGAAGGAGTTTCAAGTAACGGTGGAGGAGATCAAGAACATGATGGGGAGTTTAGAAGTGAGAAAGCTGTGGGACCTGATGTGTGTGTGTGTGTGTGTGTGTGTGTGTGTGTGTGTGTGTGTGTGTGTGTGTTTGTGTGTAATTCACTGCTTGATCTGCTGCAGTCTCTGACGAGACAGCCAGACGTTACCCTACGGAACGAGCTCAGAGCTCATTATTTCCGATCTTGGGATAGGTCTGAGACCAGGCACACACCACACACCGGGACAACAAGGTCACAACTCCTCGATTTACATCCCATACCTACTCACTGCTAGGTGAACAGGGGCTACACGTCAAAGGAGACACACCCAAATATCTCCACCCGGCCGGGGAATTGAAACCCGGTCATCTGGCTTGTGAAGCCAGCGCTCTAACCACTGAGCTACCGGGCCGTGTGTGTGTATTTACCTAATTGTAACATACGGGAAAAGAGCTATGCTCGTACTGTCCCGTCTCCATATCTACTAATGTCCAGCTTTTTCTTAAAATCATGAATATTCCTTGCGTTGACCACTTCCACGTCTAAACTATTCCATGCTTCCACCCTTCTATGAGGGAAGCTATATTTTTTCACATCTCTCCTATAAGTGGCCATTTTTAGTTTTTTCCCATGCCCTCTCGACATTCTTTCATTCCACATACACAGATCTTCCCTATCCATTTTTCCATGCCAATCATCACTCTGTATATTGCTATCAGGTCTCCCCTTCTCTTCTGTTTTCCAGGGTCGGAAGTTGCATTCTTTTCAGTCTGTCTTCATAAGTCAAATCTCTTAAGTCAGGCACCATTTTGTTGCAGCCCTCTGTACTTTCTCTAGTTTCCTTATGTGTTTCTTTAAGTTCGAGCCCACTGTATTGTTGCATATTCAAGCCTCGGTCTTATCATTGCAGTAATTATTTTCTTCATCATTTCTTCATCTAAATATACGAACGCCACTCTTATGTTCCTCAATAAGTTCAATACTTCTCCAATTATTTTGTTTATATGTCTCTCTGGCGATAGGTCATTGGTAATTGTCACCCCAAGGTCTTTTTCTTCATGACTGGTTTTATGTCTTCATTTCCTATCTTGTACATACTCCTGATTCTTCTTTCACTCTTGCCAAACTCTATTTTCTTGCATTTTGTCGTGTTGAACTCCATTTGCCATGTACAGCTCCATTTCCATATTCTGTCCAAGTCTTCCTGGAGTAGTTCGCAATCTTTGTCACATCTCACTTTTCTTAACAATTTTGCATCGTCTGCAAATAGGCTCACATAACTGGACACCCCATCCACCATGTCATTTATGTAGACTGCGAACATTACTGGTGCCAACACTGATCCCTGTGGAACTCCACTCTCCACCAAGCCCCATTCTGATGGTCTGTCCTTAATTATTGTTCTCATTTCTCTTCCTACCAAAAGTCTTCCATCCATTTTAGTAAACTGCCATGCACTCCTCCTACCATTTCAAGTTTCCAGATCAGTCTCCGGTGTGGTACCTTATCAAAGGCCTTTTTTAAATCCAGATATATTCCATCAGCCCAACCATCTCTTTCCTGTATTACATCTATCACCCTCGAATAGTAACATATCAGGTTTGTCGTGCATGAACGCCCTTTTCTAAAACCAAATTGACACTCACAAAGTATGTCATTTTTCTCCAAGAAGTCTGTCCATCTATTCTTCACCACCCTCTCACACATCTTAGCTACCACACTTGTAAGTGACACTGGTCTATAGTTCAATGGGTCTCTCTTGTTACCTGATTTATAGATTGGGACAATGTTAGCTCTTTTCCAGTCTTGGGGCACTACACCTTCCCTTAATGAGGCATCAATTACTTCACAAACTTTTTCTGCCAGTTGCTCCCTGCATTCTCTTAAAATCCATCCTGATACCCCATCAGGTCCCACAGCTTTTCTCACTTCTAAACTCCCCATCATATTCTTGATCTCCTCCACAGTTACTTGAAACTCCTTCATAATCCCTTTCTGTTCCATTACCAGTGGTTTGTCAAAAGCAGTCTCCTTTGTGAATACCTTCCGAAAGCATCCATTCATAGCCTCTGCCATTTCCTGGGATCTTCACTGCATACTCCATTTACTTCTAAACTTTCAATACTTTCTCTATTTTTGATGTTGTTGTTCACATGTCTGTAAAAAGCCTTGGTTGGTCTTTACATTTATCAATTATATCCTTTTCTTGTTTCTTTCTTTCTTCTCTTCTAATCAACACATATTCATTTCTTGCTCTTTTGTAACTTTCCCACTGCTTAATCCGTCTTTTCCTTCTCCACCTCTTCCATGCATCCTCTTTTCTTGTTCTAGCCTTTTCACATCTATCGTTAAACCAGTCCTGCTTTCCAACTTCTCTATGTTGTCTTATTGGTACAAATTTTTCTCACCTTCTTTGTATATTTTTATAAATTCCTTCCACTTTTCATTTGCTCCTTAGCACTCTTGAATTTCATCCAATTTGTCTCTTGAAAGAATTTCTTTAGGTTTCCAAAATCTGTCTTGGCATAATTCCATCTTCCCACTTTATATTCTTCATTTCTTCTAGATTTCTCTTCATCTATCACCTTGAACTCCAAAACTGCATGATCACTCTTTGCTAAAGGGCACTCCACCCTCATCTCCTCAATGACCATTGGCTCTGTACTAAAGACCAAGTCCAGTCTTGACGATGCTCCTCTCCTCCAAACCTAGTATCTTCTTTGACCCACTGAGTTAACACATTTTCCATTGCCAGTGTCAATAGTGTATTTCCCCATGTTGTCTCTGATCCTTCCATTGACCAGTCCTCCCAACACACCTCTTTACAATTAAAATCTCCCATCATTATAGTTCGTTCACAGCCACCCAACATTTCTTCCAGACATGTTCCTGTATCACTTATCATTTCTTCATATTCCTGTACTGACCATGCATTTGTCTTAGGTGGTACGTACACCACTATGTAGTGCCTCTTTTTCCTTCATTAGTTTCTGCTCTGATCTTTAGCACTTCTGCCTTTCCCATACCTTCTTTCACTTGATCCACCTTTATATCTTTTTAACCAGCAACATCACTCCTCCTCCCATCTTACCTACTCTATTTCTTTTCCAAACATTATATTTCCTTCTCCAACCATCATCAGGTCTTCTCCTCTCTCAGTTTTGTTTCAGTAAGACCCACAATATCTGGGTTCTTGTCCCTCAAGTAATCGTTGAGTTCTAAAATCCCGATATCACTCCATTTATGTTGGAATACATTACATTCCGCTCATACGTAAGTTTCTTTAGTCCTTTCTTGCTGTACTTTTCTGGGTTATGAACCACTTCCTCAGTCTCATATCCAAGATTCTCCAGAAAACTCTTTCTTCTCCTCTTCTGTCCTCTCTTCATTTTTTTCAAAGCCTCCTTTCTCAACTCATTTAACATTTCTCTTTCCTTTTCACCGAGATCTCTTCTCAACCAAATCTTCCTTGTTGTTTCCTGCTGGGCTAGCCTCCATGACTTCTCCACCAATTCATCTACATCCTTTTGTGACTTAAGTTTGATTCTTATTGGCCTCATACCTTCTCCTGTGAACTTTCCAATTCTATGGAAGTCCTCTATTTCTTGTACTAGGTCTTTTCCTCCTCCTGCACCACATTAATGATATTATTTATCACCTTTTTATGTTTTTCTCTCTCCATTTTACTCGGTGTCTTATCCTCCTCCACACCAAATATCACCACACATCTCTTTTTGTCTACAGTTTCCCTCACCAATGTCTCATTTGACTTAATAACCTTCACCACTTTCTCAGCAATCTTCTCTTCTATGATCTGTTGATCTATAATTTCAGCAAGGCCCAAAGTTTTCTCCCAGACTCTTTGATTTCCTTTTCCAGACTTGCAACTTTGTAATTTACCTCCTTTCTTTCCACTTCCTGACTTTTTTTCCATTCAGCCTGCTTCTCCATCACTTTTCCTAGAGATTCTCCACATTTGTCGCAATTCACTTTAATTAACTTAACTTCCTCTTTCAGTACTGCATTTTCTTTCTTCATATCGGGCACTCTTTCATTACATTGTCATAACTCGTTTCCAGGCCCCATACTTTTCAAACAGTTTTTCAATTTTACCTTCCAACTCCAGAATTTTCTTCACATAAACGCTCTTCTCCATTATTCCTTGAAATCCTGTGAAGTCTGATTCATCTTTCGAGTTCACGGCCGCCATGTTGCGCAGATGTAAACAAACCAGCTGATGGCTCAAACGCAGGCTACAGTTTATATTCACCTTCCCTGGACATTATTTTGCTAATCAACAGTTAACATGACTATATGGAGATGGGACAAACATTACAAGCTCCTTTCCCACCTTGGTTACTCTTAGGCAATGGTAACTGTAGAATTAGAGATGATTGCTCTGGAGCTCAGCGACCACATCCGCCATCGACGGTGTCCCGTGTGTGTGTGTGTGTGTGTATGTGTGTGTGTGTGTGTGTGTTAATTCTAAAATCTACTTAACAGGAATAAATATTTGAGACAAATATTTATATTACATTTTGGTAGGGGAAAAAAAAAAAATTGCCAAAGAAAAAAAAAACATACATCAAAATAATATTGATAAGCTTGCTGCTTGTCTCCCTCTGAGTCAAAAATCTGTCCCAGGCGCTGATGAATGTGTGGGTCAGTGGGCACCAGCCCCAGTAGCTGCAGGTACCTGGGGAAGGTAATGAACTTTGTTCATCTTGAATACAGCTACTTATTGTATTCTCAGTTTTTAATAACAGAATCGAGAAAGCAATATGCAACTCGATCATCTGCTTCTGAACATGTTTTTCTGTTTGCAATAAGGAAATATATGTGCATATGTACCTTATATAATTTGATCAAAATTTGCTAGGCTGATATTTGCAGACACATTATTAATGGGAGTGGATTGGAGGAACAAAAACATTTGAGTGACACACCATTCAGAGGCCTGGTCATTGTCCTGCAACAGTTGGTAGAGATGGGCAATCTGGTATACAACAGGAGGATAGTTACGTACAATAGCATGCATCTTCAGGAGAGAATCTAAGGCCTCTTCATAATTACCTAATTTCTTGTTTGTTAGCCCTGCAAAAAATATTCATAGCTATAAAAACTAATATGTACATGTAATTATAATAATATAGATAGATGAAGATAGGTAAATATATGATACTATAACTTTTCATTATAACTTCTTACCAGAAGTGTTATGGGTCTTAGATGAAAGTTAAATATGTGATGCAAACCTTGTAAGAATTTCATATTACTTGACTGTAAGATGAAAGTAAAAAAATATATGTAATAAAAATTAATAATAGTTAAAAATGCAATTACCTCTGACCATTTTCACTTCTTGGTTACATTCAGAGGAAGATATGTGATTAAAGTGTAAATGAATGAATTGCAAAACAGGAAGTACCTCAGAGGCAGGAGAATAGTTCAATGACTTAAGGATATTGTTAGAATTATTGCTGAATACTTTTAACTTACCAAGATTATATAAAGCTTCTACACAGGAGGCATCAATATCTAAGGCAGCAATGTAGTGTTCTCGGGCCTTCTCATAATCTTCTCGTTTATAGCAGCAATTTCCAAGGTTCACAAGGGCAGCATCATTGTATCCATTAGCATCACGTGCCATCTGGGCATAATTGTCAGCCAAGTCTGTTTCATTTTGCTGTTTGAAAAATATATGGTTTCTTCAGCAAAGAAAATAATGATAAGTACAAAGTTATAAGTAGTATTTTGTTAGTGTGCTTATTTTCAATGAGAGATAATGTGTAATATTTGTTGGTTTGTCTTCATCAAAAAAGAAGATTAGCAACATAGAGATTCAAGAATCAGACCCAAACTACTATAGTAAACAAATACATTCTTACCAGAAAATAGAGGAAAGAAAGATTAGTTGCTGCTGTACTAGCTACTTTGGTCTCCTTCTTCTCAAACATCTTTAAAGTCTCTACTGCATCCTTGAAATTTTTCTGCCTCAAATACATGACAGCTTTATTGATCTCCAAGTCATTGGCCAAGTCAGCATACTGAGAGTTTTTTATTGCATCCACACACCTATCCGGCATCAATAAAGAAAGCTTTCATTATGTTAGTGCAGTGTATGTTTTAGGCATTCCATAGTAACACTAAGACTGATCTGAAGGAGGGATAAATCTTTATCCAGCCATGAGATATGTATAATTTTAACAGGAATATTTACTAGTGCTACTTTGGGTACTTCAAAGAAATGCAAAGAAATTGATATGAAAGTGAGATAAATCTTTAACAAAGAAAAGCTTTGGGGCCACCACGGTACAGTGGAATCATGTGTGCTTTGGGGTCTGAGGGGTCTCCAAGTGCACGGGTTCAAATCCTGTCCACAGTCTGAGTGTAGGTTGGGCTTCCTCACTTGGGGTAATGGTTTCCTAGTGGGTGGGCTTTGACATAGGAGGTACCCCAAAGAGTACCCATTTTAGCTCATAAATTCCTGTGAAAAGCCCACATGATATATATATATATATATATATATATATATATATATATATATATATATATATATATATATATATATATATTTAAAGTCAGGATGACAACTGTCATGCCCCAAAATCAATTTAGCATTTCAAATTTGTACTTCTGGTCACTACTGCTGATCCACTGAAAAAATTATGTTATGTGAGATGCAAAATCTGATATCTTGAATGCATTAAAGGATTAAATATAAAATTAATATTGTACAATTAATCATAATGCAATGCAATAAAGAATCTAAAAAAATTGTACAATTAGAAAAGAAAGTATGATTTACACATTTAGTGTCAGCATGATACCTCACCAGTTGTAGCCAGCACTGAATGTGCTCTCAATCACAGGGGAAATTAGCTTGGCAGCAGTCAGTATGGAACGCTCTGCTTCTTGCTTCATCTGCCGTTCCATCTTTCGCAGAGGATCATTGCGAATCACTTCCAAAATAAGGTTAGCTTGTGTATCATCCTGAAACATTAGTTGTGCTTGGTAACACTTTCTAAAGACTGTTTCCTCTACCATGCAGTATTCTGTGGTTCAATAATAAAGAAAGATCTAGTAATATATAATAAACCATGGTATGGCCAACTGAAATTAGACTCACATTTCATGTGTAAATGCACAATAATTTTTTGTAAAATATACTTTCATGAATCTTTAAAATGAAATCTAATTTCATAATCTGAGATATCTGAGGCATCTGAGTTCATGAAAAATAATAAAAATAAAAATAAAATACTCCCTCTGACTTAATATATATAGGTAACTGCAATCATTCACATTTCCATTTCAAAATCACCTCTTAAAACAATCAACTCCACAATATCTAAATATCATTCTTTATTTTCACATCTCTCCATACATTTTATAATATAATTTCCTACTGCTATACCTATTTTCAGTGATTATATCAAGAAAATTAATATCAAAGGTATAAACATGTATACTATTAATAAGTTTTCTCTGAACATCACAACTCACTTTTCTCCTGATTATCAATCCTATTCATAATAGATATGTATACATGTATATAGCAGCACAAGTATGAAATGCTGTGGGTGTTTCATCTTAGTAAATATAGCACTAAGTCTACAGAGTCTCTATAGTAGCTATCTACAGTTTTGGTTAAGCTTTCTGATGCATTTGTTCTGTCACCTTGCTATCCTCCAAGTTTCATTATCATGGCAGAAAACTTTTCACTCATTCCATCCTTCTTTGTACTCCCTCTTAATTTCTTTTCTCCTATTATGCATTGAGTCTTATACTTGCAGTACAATTTTGTCACATACCAGTTTATGAATCCTTTAATAAATAATTTTCTTGAGGTGATTCAACACAACTTACTGATGTTGTTGTATATTTCTCATCATCGTCAATGTCCAGCTGACATTCCAACAAGCGCAGAAATCCCTTTTTCATTCTTTCTTTGTCTCCAAGAGCATAATAAGCTGTAACTAAGTCCAAACCTGTTTTAAAGTTGGCCTCTTCTTGCATAATGTACTCAAAGCTTGTACAAGCCTCAGAGTACTGCCCCATGCGCACAAACACCAAACCAATATTGTGCATTATTTTGATCCTGAAAGTAATGAAAGTATTGAAATTCATCTTCATCATCATTTATGATGTACAAAACTTTTTTTGATGTTTAGTAAATATATCTCTGAATTTAGACAGTGAACACTTCATTATGAAATAAAAAAGAAAATTAAGGAAAAAAGTAAAATAATAATTACCTCCAAGAATAGAAGATAGGAAATAGATACTATATGAAGATGAGCAAGTGAAGCACAGACATGGAATGATAGTAAAATGTTTAATATTTATGCCATATAGAAGAAAAGAGATAACAAGAAGAATATGTAAAAAAAAAAAAATGCAGTGGATGATGCTATAGATGTAAAAGGAGTGTTGTAATATCCGAGTGAAACGTAGGCTGGCAGGGTGTTCTTTTAAAGAAATTAAGTGTTTGTGAATGGAATATGTACATTGATAAGAACAAATGGAAATTTTTGTGTTGTGGGTGTCCTCTTGATAAAGTGTTCCAAGGAAAGCACATGTGTTGATTAAGTTGAAAGTTCTAAGCAGAATTTTTCTTTTAAACAAATCTTCATCAAGATTACTTTATGACAACTGATGTAAAACCATGTCTTTATGAATTTTAATATTCTTAGCAATACATACCTCATGCTCTTGTGAGTGTTGGGAACTTGGTCAAGTGCCATTCGATAAAACTTAATAGCCTTGCTGTACTGCCCCATCTTGTAGTGGATGTTGCCCATGTTGACTCGCAGTCGACCTGAGTTGTTGAACATGCGATCTTTGGTGATGACTTGGTAAGTGTTGAGGGCCTCAGTGTACATGTCATTAGCAGCATACTGGTTTGCTAAGTTGAAGAGGACCTTTCAAGGAGAAAATATGAAAATACATAATGTCTAAGTTATATATATATATATATATATATATATATATATATATATATATATATATATATATATATATATATACACAGTGGTACCTCGAGATATGAAATTAATTTTTTCTGGAGTGGCTTTCGTATCATGATTTTTTCGTATAATGAGTCACATTTTACATGTCAATCTAATTCGTTCCAAGCTCTACGAAAACACCACATTAAATTTTATAATAAGGGTAAAACCAGAATGAAATAAGAGCCAAATACATTTGAATCATTCAATATACCTAACCTAACCATTAATATCTGTAAATGAAGTAGATAATAGAACATAATGCAATAATAAATAAAAAAATAATAATACGAAAATTATATGAAAATGTGGAACCTTGCCTTTCGAGTGAGGCGATGTCCGGAAGCGAAAGTGGCGGCAGAGGAGGAGGGCAAACGGCACTGATAGTGGGCTTGCCAGGCCCATCTGTGTCCTTTATCACTTGCTGCATGGTTTGCCGCTGGTAGTAGGCTTTTAGTGTTTGCCATGATTATTATGAATATATTTGTGCTTACAATAGATCCTTTAATATTCCATTTATTCATCTAATTAGTAATGTATGTAAGTAATATGTAATGCAGTTAAAAAAGAGATAACAGGCTCCAAGGGTGGTCAAGTTAAAGTCAGGACAGTGAGTGGCAGGGAGGTGTGGCGTGAATGACATCATCACCTCTGCTCCCCCGCACTGCGCCCTCTTGGATGACATGAGCGGATACCGTATCTGTGAATTTTTCTTACCGTATATCGAATCGAGGGTAGTAATTTCCAAATACCATAACTGTGAATTTACCGGATAAAGAACTATTGTATAACAAGGACTTACTGTATATATATATATATATATATATATATATATATATATATATATATATATATATATATATATATATATATATATAATGTACATACAGTAATACTCCATTTAACGAACGTTCGTCTAACGAATTTCCGGTTTGACGTACTATATAAAGTTAGACCAAAAAGTCCGCATAACGTACAACCACATCTGTTTTAGAGAAATTTCTGGGTTTGAATTTGCTGGGTGAGGGTCCGAACGCAGCAGCTTCACTGTGATTGGCTAGCTCCCCGCCTCTGTCTCTAGCGCTCCTGGAGCTGGATTCAAGATTCTTTAACAATGTGAGAGCAACCTCCTGCCGCGAAATGGCATCCACGAACGCTTGGGGGGACGGTGACGAGGTTGCTATCAGGTTGCTCGAAGGTTGCTGCGAACACCACCTCTCCAGGTGGTGTTACTGTCTTATATATGCATTTATGTTCACAAAACAACATTTTTATTAGCTTTTTACAAACCTTGCCCCCAAGAAAGGATTGTTTTGTAATGCATAAAGTGAAATCTTACATGGAATACCAAAAATTAAGCAGAGATGAGATCAGAAACAGACGATGCGGAGATTCGCGGCGACTCGGCCACTTCTTCTTCTTCTTGTGACCCTTTTAGCTTGCGTGTTACTTTCATCATGATGTTTATGTTTCCACTCCTCTATTGCCTGCTATAATGGATATCATATCTTAGTATTCATATACGCTCATGCCATGAGGATAACCTCGACTCCATGGCACTGAGTGATAGTGAATTACTAATGAAATACACTTAACCCTCGGCTATCGCTCAATTCAAGTAGCGCTATAGCCGAAAACGCGATAGCCGAATTGATCTTGGCGGGAAGGCGGTTTTGGCCAATGAGTGCTCAGATATTCCGTTACGTCATAGCGGGGCGCGCGATAGCAGGCAACTGAGGTCGCGATAGTGAAATATTAGCAGCTTTTCATGGGTGCGCGATAGCAATAAAACGCGATAGCCGAAGTCGCGATAGCTGAGGGTTGACTGTACTTACTTCTATATCTCAGGTCTCTCGCCATGTTACAGGGAGACAACTTTTGAATGAGAGTGGTATCAGAACAGGTGACAGGAGAGAGAGAGAGAGAGAGAGAGAGAGAGAGAGAGAGAGAGAGAGAGAGAGAGAGAGAGAGAGAGAGAGAGAGAGAGAGAGAGAGAGAGAGGATACAAGGGGCTCATTTTTATTTGCTCTAGCCAAGGCCACATAAACCGATGATATTACTTCATTCAACCTGTGATATTTTGGTAACCATGACATCTAGAGACTTCTGGTTTTTTGCATTGCAAAGAGGAAGAGTTACTTGTGGACAGAACACCATTTGTACTCACTCGTTTATTGAATTTCTAAGTGTAATCAGTATGTGAATACAGGCTATTTTGTGTGTTTCTTGCCAAACTTTTACTTTTGGGACCCATGATCATGGGGGTCTTGAATTCACAAAACTTAAGAAAAAATACACACTGCCAAGGAGCACAGACACATACATGCACAAAGGATGAACAACGATACACAACGCGGGCTGAACGTTCGGGTGGAAGCGGGTAGCCAAGCAATTGCTGCGCCACCTACCGATGGCTATTTGTATCTTAAAAATATCATCGTATTTCAAGGCGTAAATTATATGAAATTTTTCGTCATATATTAAAAAAATTGTATGTTGGGGCGATCGTATCTCGAGGTATTACTGTATATTGTTCACATATACCGCAAACATTATTGGTGCTAATATCAACTCCTACAGAATTCCACTTAAGACTTTTCCAGGCCAATCTTTTTATCTTTTATAATTTCTCATTTCTCTGTCTTTTAAAAAGTCAGCTATCCATTTCAGAAGTCCTCCCTTTAGTCCTCTATTTTGTTCAAGTTTCCACAGTAACCTTTTATGCGGAATCTTGTCAAATGCTTTCTTTAGATCTAGGTATATGCAGTTCACCCAGCCATCCCTTTCTTGCATTATGTCAATCACTCTTGAGTAGGAGATCATTAAATTTGTGACACATGATCTTCCTCTTCTGAATCCATACTGTCTATCAAACAACATACCTTTTTCCTCCAGATATTCCATCCATTTCTTCTTTATTATCCTTTCACATATTTTCACTATTACACTGGTCAATGACACTGGTCTGTAGTTTAATGGATCCTCCTTTAAGCAAAGGCACAATATCCACTCTTTTCCAATCTGTTGATACTTCACCCTCTGTTATGGAATTCATAATGACGTTGTGGACTTTTGTCTGTTAACTGGTGACTGCATTTCTTTACAATCCAGTTTGACACTCCATCAGGACCTGAGGCTTTTCTTAAATCTTATTCTTCCGTTGTTTTCCTTACTTCTTCTACTGACACTTGTATTTCACAAACACCATCAATTAATTTGACTGGGTTTGACATTGGAAGTCGCCTTCTCTGGTGAAGGCTGACTGGAAACAGTTGTTCATCACTCCCACCATATCTTCTGGGTCTTTGTACATTTCATTATTGTATTTTAGTTTGCTTATTTCTCCTTTGTTTCTCAGCTTTCCGTTTACATATCTGTAAAACAATTTGGGCTGTGTATTTACCTAATTGTATTTACCTAATTGTAACATACGGGAAAAGAGCTATGCTCGTGCTGTCCCGTCTCCATATCTATTAATGTCCAGCTTTTTCTTAAAATCACGAATATTCCTTGCGTTGACCACTTCCACGTCTAAACTATTCCATGCTTCCACCCTTCTATGAGGGAAGCTATATTTTTCACATCTCCTATAAGTGGCCATTTTAGTTTTTCCCATGCCCTCTCGACATTCTTTCATTCCACATACACAGATCTTCCCTATCCATTTTTTCCATGCCAATCATCACTCTGTATAATGCTATCAGGTCTCCCCTTTTTCTTCTGTTTTCCAGGGTCGGAAGTTGCATTCTTTTCAGTCTGTCTTCATAAGTCAAATCTCTTAAGTCAGGCACCATTTTGTTGCAGCCCTCTGTACTTTCTCTAGTTTCCTTATGTGTTTCTTTAAGTTCGAGCCCACTGTATTGTTGCATATTCAAGCCTCGGTCTTATCATTGCAGTAATTATTTTCTTCATCATTTCTTCATCTAAATATACGAACGCCACTCTTATGTTCCTCAATAAGTTCAATACTTCTCCAATTATTTTGTTTATATGTCTCTCTGGCGATAGGTCATTGGTAATTGTCACCCCAAGGTCTTTTTCTTCATGACTGGTTTTTATGTCTTCATTTCCTATCTTGTACATACTCCTGATTCTTCTTTCACTCTTGCCAAACTCTATTTTCTTGCATTTTGTCGTGTTGAACTCCATTTGCCATATGTGTGTGTGTGTGTGTGTATTTACCTAATTGTATTTACCTAATTGTAACATACGGGAAAAGAGCTATGCTCGTGTTGTCCCGTCTCCATATCTATTAATGTCCAGCTTTTTCTAAAATCATGAATATTCCTTGCGTTGACCACTTCCACGTCTAAACTATTCCATACTTCCACCCTTCTATGAGGGAAGCTATATTTTTTCACATCTCTCCTATAAGTGGCCATTTTTAGTTTTTTCCCATGCCCTCTCGACATTCTTTCATTCCACATACACAGATCTTCCCTATCCATTTTTTCCATGCCAATCATCACTCTGTATATTGCTATCAGGTCTCCCTTTCTCTTCTGTTTTCCAGGGTCGGAAGTTGCATTCTTTTCAGTCTGTCTTCATAAGTCAAATCTCTTAAGTCAGGCACCATTTTTGTTGCAGCCCTCTGTACTTTCTCTAGTTTCCTTATGTGTTTCTTTAAGTTCGAGCCCACTGTATTGTTGCATATTCAAGCCTCGGTCTTATCATTGCAGTAATTATTTTCTTCATCATTTCTTCATCTAAATATACGAACGCCACTCTTATGTTCCTCAATAAGTTCAATACTTCTCCAATTATTTTGTTTATATGTCTCTCTGGCGATAGGTCATTGGTAATTGTCACCCCAAGGTCTTTTCTTCATGACTGGTTTTATGTCTTCATTTCCTATCTTGTACATACTCCTGATTCTTCTTTCACTCTTGCCAAACTCTATTTTCTTGCATTTTGTCGTGTTGAACTCCATTTGCCATGTACAGCTCCATTTCCATATTCTGTCCAAGTCTTCCTGGAGTAGTTCGCAATCTTTGTCACATCTCACTTTTCTTAACAATTTTGCATCGTCTGCAAATAGGCTCACATAACTGGACACCCCATCCACCATGTCATTTATGTAGACGCGAACATTACTGGTGCCAACACTGATCCCTGTGGAACTCCACTCTCCACCAAGCCCCATTCTGATGGTCTGTCCTTAATTATTGTTCTCATTTCTCTTCCTACCAAAAGTCTTCCATCCATTTTAGTAAACTGCCATGCACTCCTCCTACCATTTCAAGTTTCCAGATCAGTCTCCGGTGTGGTACCTTATCAAAGGCCTTTTTTAAATCCAGATATATTCCATCAGCCCAACCATCTCTTTCCTGTATTACATCTATCACCCTCGAATAGTAACATATCAGGTTTGTCGTGCATGAACGCCCTTTTCTAAAACCAAATTGACACTCACAAAGTATGTCATTTTTCTCCAAGAAGTCTGTCCATCTATTCTTCACCACCCTCTCACACATCTTAGCTACCACACTTGTAAGTGACACTGGTCTATAGTTCAATGGGTCTCTCTTGTTACCTGATTTATAGATTGGGACAATGTTAGCTCTTTTCCAGTCTTGGGGCACTACACCTTCCCTTAATGAGGCATCAATTACTTCACAAACTTTTTCTGCCAGTTGCTCCTGCATTCTCTTAAAATCCATCCTGATACCCCATCAGGTCCCACAGCTTTTCTCACTTCTAAACTCCCCATCATATTCTTGATCTCCTCCACAGTTACTTGAAACTCCTTCATAATCCCTTTCTGTTCCATTACCAGTGGTTTGTCAAAAGCAGTCTCCTTTGTGAATACCTTCCAAAGCATCCATTCATAGCCTCTGCCATTTCCTGGGATCTTCACTGCATACTCCATTTACTTCTAAACTTTCAATACTTTTTCTATTTTTGATGTTGTTGTTCACATGTCTGTAAAAAGCCTTGGTTGGTCTTTACATTTATCAATTATATCCTTTTCTTGTTTCTTTCTTTCTTCTCTTCTAATCAACACATATTCATTTCTTGCTCTTTTGTAACTTTCCCACTGCTTAATCCGTCTTTTCCTTCTCCACCTCTTCCATGCATCCTCTTTTCTTGTTCTAGCCTTTTCACATCTATCGTTAAACCAGTCCTGCTTTCCAACTTCTCTATGTTGTCTTATTGGTACAAATTTTTCTCACCTTCTTTGTATATTTTTATAAATTCCTTCCACTTTTCATTTGCTCCTTAGCACTCTTGAATTTCATCCAATTTGTCTCTTGAAAGAATTTCTTTAGGTTTCCAAAATCTGTCTTGGCATAATTCCATCTTCCCACTTTATATTCTTCATTTCTTCTAGATTTCTCTTCATCTATCACCTTGAACTCCAAAACTGCATGATCACTCTTTGCTAAAGGGCACTCCACCCTCATCTCCTCAATGACCATTGGCTCTGTACTAAAGACCAAGTCCAGTCTTGACGATGCTCCTCTCCTCCAAACCTAGTATCTTCTTTGACCCACTGAGTTAACACATTTTCCATTGCCAGTGTCAATAGTGTATTTCCCATGTTGTCTCTGATCCTTCCATTGACCAGTCCTCCCAACACACCTCTTTACAATTAAAATCTCCCATCATTATAGTTCGTTCACAGCCACCCAACATTTCTTCCAGACATGTTCCTGTATCACTTATCATTTCTTCATATTCCTGTACTGACCATGCATTTGTCTTAGGTGGTACGTACACCACTATGTAGTGCCTCTTTTTCCTTCATTAGTTTCTGCTCTGATCTTTAGCACTTCTGCCTTTCCCATACCTTCTTTCACTTGATCCACCTTTATATCTTTTTAACCAGCAACATCACTCCTCCTCCCATCTTACCTACTCTATTTCTTTTCCAAACATTATATTTCCTTCTCCAACCATCATCAGGTCTTCTCCCTCTCTCAGTTTTGTTTCAGTAAGACCCACAATATCTGGGTTCTTGTCCCTCAAGTAATCGTTGAGTTCTAAAATCCCGATATCACTCCATTTATGTTGGAATACATTACATTCCGCTTATACGTAAGTTTCTTTAGTCCTTTCTTGCTGTACTTTTCTGGGTTATGAACCACTTCCTCAGTCTCATATCCAAGATTCTCCAGAAAAACTCTTTCTTCTCCTCTTCTGTCCTCTCTTCATTTTTTTTCAAAGCCTCCTTTCTCAACTCATTTAACATTTCTCTTTCCTTTTCACCGTGTGTGTGTGTGTGTGTGTGTGTGTTTCACTGTTTGATCTGCAGTCTCTGACGAGACAGCCAGACGTTACCCTACGGAACGAGCTCAGAGCTCATTATTTCCGATCTTCGGATAGGCCTGAGACCAGGCACACGCCACACACCGGGACAACAAGGTCACAACTCCTCGATTTACATCCCGTACCTACTCACTGCTAGGTGAACAGGGGCTACAAGTGAAAGGAGACACACCCAAATATCTCCACCCGGCCGGGGAATCGAACCCCGGTCCTATGGCTTGAAGCCAGCGCTCTAACCACTGAGCTAGCGTGTGTGTGTGTGTGTGTGTGTGTGTGTGTGTGTGTGTGTGTGTGTGTGTGTGTGTGTGTGTGTGTGTATTTACCTAGTTGTAGTTTTACAGGGCCTGGGCTTTATGCTCGTGTGGCCCCGTCTCCATATCTACACTTATCCAATCTTACTTTAAAAGTGTGCACACTCGTTGCAGACACTACTTCTTCATCTAAACTGTTCCACGTCTCAATACATCTCTGCAGGAAACTATATTTTTTAATATCTCTCAGACATCTTCCTTTCTCAGTTTTTGTTATGCGATCTTGTGCTTCGGATGTCATATTCTTCTCTCAAGATCAGTTTCTCATTATCCACTTGGTCCATTCTGTTGATCAATTTATAGACTTGTATCAGGTCTCCTCTCTCCCTTCTTTGTTCCAAGGTTGGTAGATCCATAGCCTTTAGTCTCTCCTCATATGTCATCCCTTCAAGTTATGGGACCATTCTTGTAGCCATTTTTTGTAGCCTCTCCAATTTTCTTATGTGTTTCTTTTTATGAGGGGTCCACACTACTCCTGCATATTCCAATCTGGGTCTTATTATAGTATTTATCAATTTCTTCATCATTTCTTTGTCCATGTAGTGAAATGCTACTCCAATATTCCTCAGCAAATTATATGTTTCTCTAAAATTCTATCAATATGGCTTACTGGTTGATTGTTTTCTTCCATCGTCACTCCCAAGTCCTTTTCCATTTTGACTTTCTCCAGTTCTACTCCATCTCCCATCTTATAGATTCCCACAGGTCGTCTTTCACTCTTTCCCATTTCCATGACATGGCTTTTGTTCACACTGAATTCCATTTCCCACTTCTTACTCCATTCCCAGATCTTATTTAGGTCTTCTTGCAGTATTTCACAATTCTCCTTTTGCTTTATAACTCTGCACAGTTTCGTATCATCCATAAACAAATTTATGTAGCTGTTCACTCCTTCTGGCATGTCGTTAATATAAATGAGGAAAAGTACTGGTGCCAATACTGACCCTGTGGCACTCCGCTTTCTACTGCTCTCCACTTGGACTTCATATCTTTAACCACCGTCCTTATTTCTCTCCCCCTCAAATAATTTTCCATCCATCTCAATGTGCTTCCTTTTAAGCCACCCTTCTCCTCTAACTTCCACAGTAATCTTGCGTGTGGCACTTTGTCAAACGCCTTTTTTAAATCCAAATAGATGCAGTCAACCCATCCCTCTCTCTCTTGTACTCTATCAACTATTCTAGAATAGAAACTCAATAAATTAGTTACACACGACCGTCTTTTTCTAAAACCAAATTGGCTATTTGATATTAATTTGTTGTCTTCAAGGAACTTGATCCATTGTTTCTTTATTACTTGGATGGTGAGAGCACTTATGTCAGTATGCTGTATTTTATCATTTTTATATATTTCTTGGTGAGATATAAGATATACTTGTATTTCCATCGATAAGTAAGCAGTTCAGAAACACATTATGATGCATGACAATATTGGAATCGTTATTTTTATCTCATTATTGGTTTAGATATTACAGTAAAAGTCCTTAAATCCAGAACCTTATAATCTGGAAATCCTTATAATCCGGAAAATTTTAAAGGCTGAGTTAAATATGTAAAAAGTAAGAAATAATAGTAATAAATATATAATAATAATAGCCGAAACCGAACATGTCATCACCGACATTGAGTTTAACACAAACTCGTAAGAGAATAATATTTGGAGGTATTATAAGTGGTGTTTTATGTTTCTGTGTGTGTGTGTGTGTGTGTGTGTGTGTGTGTGTGTGTGTGTGTGTGTGTGTGTGTGTGTGTGTGTGTGTGTGTGTGTGTGTGTGTGTGTATTTACCTAGTTGTATTTACCTAGTTGTAGTTTTACAGGGCCTGGGCTTTATGCTCGTGTGGTCCCGTCTCCATATCTACACTTATCCAATTTTTCTTTAAAACTATGTACACTCTTTGCTGACACCACTTCCTCACTCAAACTGTTCCAAGTCTCAACACATCTTTGCGGAAACTAAATTTTTAACATCTCTCAGACATCGTCCTTCCTTAGTTTCTTACTATGCGATCTTGTGCTTCTAAAGTCATATTCTTCTCTCAGGATCAGTTTCTCATTATCCACTTCATCCATTCTGTTAATCAATTTATAAACTTGTATCAGATCCCCTCTCTCTCTTCTCTGCTCCAAGGTTGGTAGATCCATTGCCTTTAGTCTCTCCTCATATGCCATCCCTTTAAATTCTGGAACCATTCTTGTAGCCATTTTTGTAGTCTCTCTAATTTTCTTATGTGTTTCTTTTTATGGGGAGTCCACACAACTCCTGCATATTCCAATCTAGGTCTTATTTTAGTACTTATCAATTTCTTCATCATTTCCTTGTCCATATAGTGAAATGCTACTCCAATATTCCTTAGCAAATTATACGCTCTCTGAAAATTCTATCAATATGGCTTACCGGTTGATTATTTTCTTCCATTGTCACTCCCAAGTCCTTTTCCTTTTTTACTTTTTCTAGTTCTACTCCATCTCCCATCTTATAGATTCCCACTGGTCGTCTTTCACTTTTTCCCATTTCCATGACATGGCTTTTGTCCACATTGAATTCCATCTCCCATTTTTTGCTCCATTTCCAGATCTTGTTTAAGTCTTCCTGTAGTATTTCACAATCCTCTTTTTGTTTAATGACTCTGCACAGTTTTGCATTGTCCGCAAACAGATTTATGTAGCTGTTCACTCCCTCTGGCATGTCATTTATATATACGAGAAAAAGTATTGGTGCCAATACTGACCCCTGTGGCACTCCACTGTCTACTGTTCTCCACTTGGACTTCATATCTTTAACTATCGTCCTTATTTCTCTCCCCCTTAAGTAATTCTTCATCCATCTCAATGTGCTTCCTTTTAAGCCACCCTTCTCCTCTAACTTCCATAGTAATCTTTCATGTGGCACTTTATCAAAAGCCTTTTTTAGATCTAAATAAATACAGTCAACCCATCCTCTCTCTCTTGTACTTTATCAACTATTCTAGAGTAGAAACTCAATAAATTTGTCACACATGACCGACCTTTTCTAAAACCAAATTGGCTATTTGATAATATTTTGTTGTCTTCAAGAAACTCAATCCATTGCTTCTTTATTACTTTTTCACACATCTTGCATATTACACTAGTTAGTGATACCGGTCTGTAATTTAAAGGTTCTTCCTTCCTTCCGCTCTTATATATGGGAACCACCTCAGCTCTTTTCCACTCCACTGGCACTGTTCCATTTTCTATTGAGCATTTTATGATGTTGTATATTGGACTTGCTAGTTCTTCCCTACATTCTTTCAGTATTCTGCCTGAGACTTCATCCGGTCCCATTGCCTTTTCCTCATCCAATTCCGTCATCAACTTTTTTATTTCAAGCTTGGTTACTTTAATCTCTTTCATATAGACAGTCTCTCTATTACCCTGTGGTCTTTCAAATTTGGATTCCTTAGTAAAGACCTCATTTAACAGTTCTGCCATACTTTTTGGGTCTTCCACCATTCCGTTTTCTCCTTTTAACCTTTCTATTGTTTCTTTTTGTCTTATTTTTCCATTTATGAATCTGTAGAACAATTTTGGTTGTTCCTTACATTTTTCGACAATGTCCTTTTCATAGTTCTTTTCTTCTTCCTTTCTCACCTTAGCATATTCATTTCTTGCTGTTTTGAAGTTTTCCTTATTTTCTGGATTTCTGTTTCTTCTCCATCTTTTCCATACTCCATCTCATTTCTCCTTTGCCCTAGCACATCTTGCATTAAACCAATCTTTCTTTCCTTCTTCTTTAGGTCTATATTTCGGAACATATTTCCTGACCCCAGTTTTGTATATTTCCAAAAATAAGTTATATTTCTCTTGAACCGTTAATGAGTTTTCCATCTCCTCCCAGTTTGCGTTTTTAAAATAGTTCTTGAGATTCTCAACATCAGCCTTTCTGTAATTTAATCGGTCTCCTTTGTATGATTCATCTCTATCTTCCTTTCCTTCTTCTATATCCATTTCTAATATTACATGGTCACTCTTTCCCAATGGGCATTTGTATCTTATATCATCGTTAATTGGTATATCCCTTGTAAAAACTAGGTCTAATCTTGCTGGCTCATCATTTCCTCTGAATCTTGTGTTTTCCTTTACTCTTTGGACCATCAAATTATCTATCATTAGGTTCAGGAATCTATCTCCCAGGCATCTTCCCCATACCACTTTCATAATTTTCCCAGTCTACCTCCTTACAGTTGAAATCTCCTACCAATATCACTTTTCTCCTTTCCTTTATGATTCTTGTAAGACTCCTTATTGTGTCATCTATCATGTCTCTATATTCTTGGTTAGTCCATGAGTTTGTTTTTGGTGGCACATATGTTCCAATGATTGTTAACTCCTTTTTGTTAATATGCATCTTAACATACAGTATTTCTGATTTTCCTTCTCCAAACTCCACTTGATTTACCACTATCTCCTTCCTTAACATCATCATGACTCCTCCTCTTCCTTTACCCACTCTGTGTGTGTGTGTGTGTGTGTGTAATTCACTGTTTGATCTGCTGCAGTCTCTGACGAGACAGCCAGACGTTACCCTACGGAACGAGCTCAAAGCTCATTGTTTCCGATCTTCGGATAGGCCTGAGACCAGGCACACACCACACACCGGGACAACAAGGTCACAACTCCTCGATTTACATCCCGTACCTACTCACTGTTAGGTGAACAGGGGCTACACGTGAAAGGAGACACACCCAAATATCTCCACCCGGCCGGGGAATCGAACCCCGGTCATCTGGCTTGTGAAGCCAGCGCTCTAACCACTGAGCTACCGTGTGTGTGTGTGTGTGTGTGTGTGTGTGTGTGTTGCAGAGTCCTGTTATCTGCATGGGTGGTCCAGCTGGTGTACGCTCGACGCCGGTGACGTGTTTGGCAGGCATATGATGTTGGAAGCCTTCCTTTCTTTTTGTTTCCCTTTATCAGACATTAGTAAATGTTTTGTGTTATGAAATGTGTTTTGTATTATACTTAAAATCATTTTATAAAGTGTGACATAAGTATTGTGGACTGTATACATATTATGTGGGGTACAGTACAGTACAATCACTCAAACTTCTCAGTATATGTGGATAGTGGAAAAGCCTACGTAAAATAGTGAAATCACCTACAGAAATACAAGTTGACAAGTAGGAAAAGAGCAATCATCACATATGGGCCGCCATAATGGCTGGAAAGGCATATGCCACTCCCCCCTAGTCTGGCAAATCTTCAAGAAAAAAAAAAAAAACCCTACATAAATCTTGTGTGGTGTAGTGAGGAAGTACACAGTGGACTGGTGGTAGTAACAATCCCTGTAATATGTTATGACAGTACTACAAAGAGATATAGCAAGTTAGGGTTAGTTTAGTGGGGTTTACATAGTACCCTCAAGATTTTAATCTTACTTTCAGCCTTACTATCTTACAATCCGGAAAATCCTAGAATCTGGAATGCCTGAACCCCCATGACTTCCGGATTTCAGGACTTTTACTGTAGTGCATAGTGCTGGCGTGATGGAGTCGGCTGAGAAGGATGTGTTGACGCTTGTTTCTGACCATGAAGAAGTTGAATTTTCATATTACAGTTTGCTTACTTCCCTGATTTATTTTCCATAATGAATGCAGTATATCAAAGAAAAACTTATTGGCTTATATAAGAATGTGTGGTGCTGGCTTGATGGAGTCACATAGGAGGAGGTGGTGACACTTCTTTCTGACTAGAAGTTGAATTTTCATGATATTACATTTGGCTTACTTTCCTGCTTTATTTTCATATTTTTTATAGTTATAGCATAATAGTAATAGTAGTATATATAGTAATCGTATGCAAAAAGTAAGAAATTAGGTGAAAAATATAATTTTTTTGGTCTTGGGAGGTGGTTTGGAACGAATTATAATTTCTTCCTTAAGAATACATGTATTTTGATGCTTTGGAGTAAGAAGGTTTGGAATAAGAACAATATTTTGAACGGATTAAGTTCGTATTCCAAGGCACCACTGTATTGTAATTATACAAATTATACAAATTCTTAATATCAACTTTAATCATGGTATATATTATTTTGCATTCCCAATATGTATATGTTCTTTTACATGAACATTTCTGAAAATGGAATCCTTTATACTTCTGTGCATTCAATAGTTTTGTTGGCTGAGTCCTGCTTCCTGTAGATTTGTGCCTTTTATTGCCTTATCACATTACATGAGAATATGTAACACTTACAGAGAAAGTAAGATCTAGGTTGTGACCATCAGACAGGCCTGCCTGCTCTCGCTGTCTGATAAGAGAACGTTCCTTGCTGGAGGCTTCCTTTGCTCTATCAAGAGACAGTCTTATTTCTCCACGTGAGGCTGCCAAGCACGATTCTTCAATGAGTCCCATCACCCTTCGTTCCAAGGACTTGATTTTCTCCTCAGGGCTGGGACAGTTATTAATAATTTATTTCATTACAGCATTCTTTTTCTTAAAAAAACACTTAATGAGGCAGAAAGTCTGAGTATTTTATTTAAAAGCAGCTGATTACATGAAAAGATGTAACAGAAAAAGAGAAGAGAGAATTAATATATTTGTGCCCCTTCCATCATGTTGTATCATATAATACTATATGCCATATACCTGTGAGATAAATAACTATCATAACTCCCTTATCACCTTGAATTCCATGTCTATAAGAATAGTAACAGTAAGTTAAAGTAACTAAACTTTAGTTTGAAATGCAATATGACAAATAAGTAGTAAAGAAAATATTAAAAATAAAAAATAAAACTGTTAGATTTGATAACCATATATTAAATAATTTGTCAAACAATGCAAGATTAAAAAATTGGTTGTCATGAATATCATGTAATTTTATGAAAAAAAAAGTATTGTAAACTATATTTAGTGCAGAGAAAGCTGAAATCAGTGAAGTCTATAGTGTTCTGTTTATGTTCTCAGGGTGGTATAAAAAAAAAAAAAAAAATTATAGTCTGAAACTATGTTGGTCATAACAGATTATGTACTGTAATGTTTGTACCTTTCCTCTGTCTTAGAGATGAGTGGAGGGGCTGGGCCTTTGCTGGCCTGGTTGAGTGGATCAAATGCACTTCCTTGGGAGGTGTAGCCAGTGCCTCGCATGCTAGTCATGGGTCTTCGTAACCCATCACTGGAACCACCTGTCTGCCCCATAAATTATCAGTTAGGTAAAGCATGCAGCAAAGTCTGAAGATAAGCAATGTCAGTGATAAGATGAAGGCTCCAGGACCATAGGAGCTCAAGCATCTCTATTTATTTATTATTTTTTTATCTATTTATTTTTCTGGTTGAAAAAACTGCATTTTAAGTTTACCAACAATAACTCCACTAAGAAAGATAAAGATTTTAAGCACGTTTCAGATAAAAGTCTTGCTATACAGATTTCTATTGATCAAGAATAAAAAAAAAAAAAAAATATATATATATATATATATATATATATATATATATATATATATATATATATATATATATATATATATATATATATATATATATATATATATATATATATATATATATATATATATATATATATATATATATATATATATATATATATATATATATATATATATATATATATATATATATATATATATATATATATATATATATATATATATATATATATATATATATATATATATATATATATATATATATATATATATATATATATATATATATATATATATATATATATATATATATATATATATATATATATATATATATATATATATATATATATATATATATATATATATATATATATATATATATATATATATATATATATATATATATATATATATATATATATATATATATATATATATATATATATATATATATATATATATATATATATATATATATATATATATATATATATATATATATATATATATATATATATATATATATATATATATATATATATATATATATATATATATATATATATATATATATATATATATATATATATATATATATATATATATATATATATATATATATATATATATATATATATATATATATATATATATATATATATATATATATATATATATATATATATATATATATATATATATATATATATATATATATATATATATATATATATATATATATATATATATATATATATATATATATATATATATATATATATATATATATATATATATATATATATATATATATATATATATATATATATATATATATATATATATATATATATATATATATATATATATATATATATATATATATATATATATATATATATATATATATATATATATATATATATATATATATATATATATATATATATATATATATATATATATATATATATATATATATATATATATATATATATATATATATATATATATATATATATATATTGAAGTCAACAACAGGTCTGCATTATTCTTTTTGTACAGCGTATTTTGTGTTTTTCGCAAGTGCGTTAGTCGGTTTAGTTGGTAGAGTAGTGTGCCAACTATCAACCAACTACCAACTAAAACCGGACTAACGCACTTGTGCGAAAACACAAAATACGCTGTACAAAAAGAATAATGCAGACCTCGCTGTTGACTTCAATAGTACATGCATTCAAAATGGTTTACTCCCGAAATATATATATATATATATATATATATATATATATATATATATATATATATATATATATATATATATATATATATATATATATATATATATATATATATATATATATATATATATATATATATATATATATATATATATATATATATATATATATATATATATATATATATATATATATATATATATATATATATATATATATATATATATATATATATATATATATATATATATATATATATATATATATATATATATATATATATATATATATATATATATATATATATATATGGTGCCAGAAAAGTGTTGCAAATGCTATAGCCATACATAAGAAGAGTTACTAATTCTTTACATAGGAATACATATTTCTGTATTCAGGGAGCTAGCGCTTCAGCCCCTATGGTTATGTGGTCCTCAAATAACTTATACATATTATTATTATTCATGTGGTTATGCCTTTGGAGCATAGATGAATTATATTATGATTGTTTCATGAGGAAACAAGTTGAGCTTGTACAACTAATGTGGATGATGGTGATTTGAGAAGTTGTTGATTGAATAGAGATGAATGATAATGAATGGTCAGATTATGAAAAAAAATTACCATTAAAGACAAAATGAATGAATGACAGATGACTGATTGAAAAATGGAGGATGTTAAAAGGTCTACAGACAAGAAAACTTACTCCAGGTCCCTGTTGAACTGTTCCAAGACGAGGTGCAGCACCTGTCAGCCGTATGGCTGTGCCTGGTGTGCGGCTCTGTGTCTGTCAGTGGAAATATCAAGTGATAGGTCAAAATCATATATTATCATTGGGCCTATAAGACAGCAGAATGATTACCAAAATGTAAGTTGACAACTTATCAAAAACTATAAATAAGAGGGAAACTAACAATTGACGTCCAACAATAAAGTATGAAAAGATTAATGCACTAAAATATTACAAGAAGGGAAACATTTAAGACATACAAATAGAATTGGGATAATGTTTAAAATTCAGATGAACTATGATTACTCTACAACAATTTAATGTTCAACAAATGAGTATCTTCATGATAATGATGACTATCGAAAAAAGAAAAATGTATGTACAATATGTTCACATTAAACAACCATAAATTACAATAAAGCTTTTGGCTTAATGGGAATCTCATCAATTATGAAAGCACTATAAAAACACAGGAAGGAGACATGTGAAGGTATTATTATAAAAGGTTCACAAGGATATTACTAGTAGTTACTGTAAAGTTATATAAGGAAAGAAAAAGTTATACAAAGTGAACTTCTGGGCTATTCAGTGAAGTGTTATAAACAGATAAAGATGTGATGAAAAATAATAACAATAGTTAATGATAATAATAATTAGGTACCAATAACAACAATAGTAATAGTAGTAGTGGTAGTAGTGATAGTGATAATAATAATAATAATAATAATAATAATAATAATAATAATAATAATAACTAATATAATTATATAATTATAATAATGATAACTAATAATAAGGAAAAAAAGATGAATAATAAATTAATTAATAAATACAAAATTATATATATTATCAATAAATAAATTAGGAGAGCTAAGAATTAGAAAAAAACAAGAGGATATCTAAAAAAATCGCAGATTATCTGAATCAGATTAATGAATCAACGAATGAACACCGGCACCAGGTGAAAATCAATTGTTGTTAAACACAAAAGTAGAAAAAAGATAATAATGAACATAAATAAAATGGAGGTATCATTGATAGCTTAGATATCGTGTTTGAATTTTGACAGGGCTATGGATTAAAAATATCCATCAGCGAGTGGGCTACCTGGGACACAGCTCAATTGTTGAGGTGGGTACATACTTGTTGCATTTCCACGTATTGTTTCATCGTTGCTTATCACTGTATTGTATCATCATTCCGTGGTACAACAAATTCTTCCTGAGGCTCTTGACCGTAGCCATGAGTGTAACTGTTCAGTTGGCTGCGGCCGCATATATTTTTGTTCATGAACATGAAGTCGGTAAAAGGGAGGAAAAAAAATCCTCGGCGTTGGTGGGTTTCTTAATTCTACGCAAGTAGGGAGATGTGCAATGGAACAATTATGTTAGCTAACTTAAAATTCCAACATGTGAGTGGACTGCATAAAAAAAAAAAAAACTTTACGAGGATGCACGCAACTTGTATGATGTTGACTGGGATTGGGTTGAACATTGAAAAAAAAAAAAAAAAAAAAAAAAAAACGTGCAATGTGACAATGCCACGCTCCATGTCCACACGAGGTTTGGTGAGTTGTTTATTATTCCTTTGATGTGACGGCAAAAGACCAACAAATGGCGGATCGAGCCCGTTGCGTATGTTTGTATAATTTTGACACGCAACGATGCAACACTTTCCAGTTCATACTGCTACACAACGATGATACTATACGTGAAAATGCAACAAGTGTGTACGCGCCTTTGCACATCAACGTATCGTATCGTCATTGCGAATCACCCAGTGATGCGATACGATGGAGCGCGGACAAAAACTCACCGGACATAAACTCACCGGACAAGAACTCACTGGATAATAATTCACCGGACAAAAACTCACCGGAAAATGTGGAAGGTGGACAAAAACTCACCAAAGCCAAACAAAAATTTATTATACTAATGAAATTTCAATGAAATAATGAAACACCAGAATTTAAAAGAGGACACTAATGAAATAAAAACATAATAATGAAACACCAGGGCAATTATATCTTCACAAAGAGCCTTTAAGCGTTTCTAAAGAGTTTACTGTGAAGCATTTGAAACATACTTCGACACTAACACATCAAACTATACATTACAATGTCCGGTGAATTATTGTCCGGTGAGTTTTTGTCCTACATCCGAGCCCAAGTGGTTCTGATGCTTGCAACAGAGTGGTTGTATATGCTACTGATGAGTGCTTGCGATTAATGTGCCGGGCCCGTACGTGGTTTATGGACGGGAACTTTACCATGGTGCCAAAAATTTTCCAGCAACTTTACATTAATAGAGTACCATTAGGTGAAAAAGATGTTTCCTGCGTGTATGTGTTCTTGTCAGGAAAGTCGCAAAATATATATGAAGAACTGCTTCAAAGTATTGTATATGGTTGTGATAGGCTAGAATTCACACCTGATCCCTCAGAAATTGTATTAGATTTTGAAAAAGCTGCCATGCAGGCAGTCAGTAGAATCTTAGGTCCTCATGTAGCCACTAAAGGGTATTTTTTCCATTTGACACAAAGTACATGGCGTAAGATACAGGAATTAGGGCTTGTGAATCGCTACCGTGAAAATAATGATTGCAGGCTATTCTGTGGAATGATGGATGGGTTAGCATTTCTTCCACTAGAAAAAGTCGCAGAAAGTATAGCATTTTTAAAGAACAACACTCCTGAACAATTTGAAGACTTCCCTTCATACTTTGACAGGACATACGTTAGAGGTACATTTCATCATATTCGACTTCCTGGAAATAATGAAGATCCTGAAATACTGCAATGCAATTTTCGACGACTACCACCAACTTTTCCGCCAGAAATATGGAATGTGCACAATAATACCCTAAATAATGCAGCTCGAACAAATAATATGAGTGAAACCTGGTATTCATCGTTCAAACAACTTGTTGGTCACTCTCATCCATTTTTTTACACTGTAGTTGATAACATTAGGAAGGATGAAGCCCTTGTCAAAACCATGATGCTGCAAGATGACCGAGGCGAACCTCCAAAGAAACGAATAAAGAGAAACTATGTTGGTCTTCAGAAACGTTTAAAGGCTCTTTGTAAAGATGTAATTGCCGGCAGGATCTCCACAGAAGAATTCCTTCGAGCTGTTGGGCAATGTGTCTGCTTTTAAACCCTGGTGTTTCGTTATTTCATTTTAACTTCATTAGTCTAATAAAATTTTAGTATTTCATTTTAACTTCATTAGTCTAATGAAATTTTAGTTTAGCTTCGGTGAGTTTTTGTCTACCTTCCACATTTTCCGGTGAGTTTTTGTCCGGTGAATTATTGTACGGTGAGTTTTTGTCCTACACCCGATACAATATGATGTATCCACCATCATCTTTCTATGGTGCAACAGTACACTTCTTGCATACATCTACCGATGTTCTAAGGCTATTTCCTTGTTTTAGATTCTGGGATAAATGTCTTGACCCCCCTCTCGTATATACACAGAAGCAGGCAGGAAGTTTCACTAGAAAAAGGGATGAATAATTGAGGGTATTGTTCAACTGTTCATGAGTTTACCGGATATAGGGATGGATGATTGAGAGTACTGGTTAACTGTTCAGAGTTTACCAGAGAAAGGGATGAATGATTGAGAGTTTATCAAAATGAATTATTGAAAGTAATGGTTAACTCTTTAAACAAAGCTAACCAGTAGGTATTCTCAATCATTCATCCCTTTCTCTGGTAAACTCCCTCTTTGCTTCTGTATTTTTCATACCTATGACGCAGAGGTTTCAAGACATTTATCCCATTCATTTGGCTATCTCCCTTGACCCTGTTCAGAACTTCGGAGACCGGGACCTCGGTGTTTATTTATTTATTTATCTATTTATTTATTTATTTATCTTATTTTATTTTATTTTGGGTCGCAGTTTTTACCTTTTGGTGCTCATGGCTGGTTTCTCTTCTTACATATAAAATCATCTACTTAATTCATAAAGACCTACGAGATTATTATCATTATCTTTTTTTTTAATAGAAGCCACCATTGGTTCACTAAATATAGAGACAACGCCCATGTGCACAGTCTAGTACACTAGTACTAGTCTTGGAATAGTAGTAGTAGTATAGTAGTAGTTACTACTACTACTACTACTACTACTCTAATTAGTGCTAGTAGTGATAGTTGTTTTAGTAAAGTAAATCGTCAAAAATATTTAACGAACATAAGAAAATACCAACAGCTTATATTCTGCAAATACCGAACATAACCCAACATTCATTTTATATTTGCCTGCAACCCCCAACCAACCGGAGGACGGCGGCCATGGCTAGTGCGGACAGCCTCCTGAAAGCCTGGGTCACTCTCCAGATGGCGGGTGTCAAGTGCTGGGTGCACCGTGTCGAACCCTGAATATAGGTCGTCGTCGTCATCTACAGCGAAGCGTAGGGTGTCCATCTCAGAGGAAGTGGATGAGCTGGGAAAACAGTGAAAGACATGGTTACATGACAGAATACAATAGTAAAGATGAATTTTGTAATTCAACTATTAGATATGTTTATCACTTCATTGTTTAACTTAAAATTATTCCACAACGTACAATATATCTACCACGTAAATTAATCCTTCATTAGAATGTAGATTATTGTTGCACAAAGTGTGACCACAAAAGTAACATGTTGCATACACGAAACCAGTCAATGAAAGATAGACGATTGCGTGCATAAAAGACATTGTAGAGTCCCACATTCCTGTCAGGAAAACGTGGGGGGCCGTCGATCTCCATGGCAACGCTGATGGCGATTTGTTTGGGGACCATCCGCTAGAACTTCGCTGCATAAAACTTTATTGAGTATACTTTGTACTTACGCAATATAGAGGTGAAACTGAGATTTGGACCGTTTCTCTGCAGCTTAAAGATCTCTGACAATATGCGACCGAAGCTATATATAGACGTAAGAGCATACTTATGTTTCAAAACACCCATGATCGCCTCAATCGTCATATTGTATCACTAACATCATTTACCAACGCTAATGTTTTTATCTTATTAGAAATATACAGTATTCATTCGATTCACCTATTTTTCGAACTGTGTTGACAGCTAGTATACCTGTAGTTGCAGTGCGTGGCTGGCGGTATACAGGCAGGAAACACAGAACACTTCCTTATGTTGAGACCCGAAGTGGTTTGTACTACAAAAAAAAAAAAGAGTAACACGTAAAATTCAACTACATGAATACATGCGGCACAGCAGCGTTAACGAGTTACATCAGGTGGCACCACAGCTACTGTAACAATTACTGTTATAGGTACTGATCGGCGATCGCAGCCAGTCTGCCAGTGACACCGTGACATATCGGCCGCTCGTGTGGTGCCAGTGATGGAAAAAGTCTCCTACCGCTAAATAAGTCACATCTGAAAGAACATTTCTGTCATGAGCAGCATTTGCTACCCATCCCTTTTATAGTAAAATACTTTAGTTAGTGATAAGGATAGACCTCATCTATCTCCTTCCCCAATGTCTCCTCTTTCTACCTACAACTATATAGGGCATCTGTGCTATTCCCAATGTATTTCCTTTCTCGGAGTTTTTCCTTCACGTTTGGGACTTGGTCTTTGTTGAAGTTTCCGTGTTTAGAGTGTATCTTTAGAATCTGTGACGAGAAAAGTAAGAATTAATATTAGAAGAAAAGAACTCGATGGATTTCATACATATCTCCACTCGTTGCGATGCAATGAAAGTAGATCGAGTATGGGTAAATAAGTACGCAAAAATTAATGGTTTGTTTAAATTCTTTTATTTTGCAAAATATTTTAAGGACATTCTCCCTGAATAACAATAGGTGTGTAAAATTCTCTCTCTCTCTCTCTCTCTCTCTCTCTCTCTCTCTCTCTCTCTCTCTCTCTCTCTCAGATGTATATAGGTATTTCTGTATATAGGCATTTCTTTTCTCTCCTAAAGCCTCTATCGGGACATCTTTCCTCGAGGAGCTTGCTGCCTTCAATGGCCGCCCGGTGGCATATATCAGCTGCCATCTTCAATGAACTGATTAAGATTAATGAATAATGACTGTATCATCATTTGAATTTTGAAAATCTTTTCGTATCTGGTTACACATAAGGAAACCTTTCAAATAATTCACTAAATTGCAATATACACGTTATGGAATGCTGTGGTTTGAGATCTACACCTATATACTATTACTATAGCTATATTATATTATAGTTCTTTGCAAGCACTGCCGCGCAGCTCCACAGTGTATGAAAATCCACTGAGTTCTTCTTGTGAATTCACGATCAAGCTCTTCATAAATTGAGTTTAACAGTCTGTCCTATGAGTAACGATCAAGCTTTTCATGGAGTTTAACACTGATATATATATATATATATATATATATATATATATATATATATATATATATATATATATATATATATATATAAAGTAAAAAACGGGGGGCAAAGTATGGTAATATAGTAATGTAGCTTTACGATAAGTCCCATTTTCGCGCGATTATTTGTTGTGACTCACTCACCAGGTAAAATAGTTTACGTATTGATTTGCATTCTGAATAGGCTTACGCAACGACTTAGGTACAGATTTATCATATCGTACGAGGTAAAGGCACATGTCGTTGAAATTAATACGTAGTTACCATGCACGAGTTTATAGTTTCAGTTGCGTTGGCTATAGATTAGTATTGCAAGTTTAGAGAGGATAGGAAAATAATCAAACGAAGAGAGAGAGAGAGAGAGAGAGAGAGAGAGAGAGAGAGAGAGAGAGAGAGAGAGAGGGCGTTAATTTGAAAGATTGTTATATATACGTATATATATATATATATATATATATATATATATATATATATATATATATATATATATATATATATATATATATATATATATATATATATATATATATATATATATATATATATATATATATATATATATATATATATATATATATATATATATATATATATATATATATATATATATATATATATATATATATATATATATATATATAACTCCTTCTTAGGTACGTACATAGTTAAATAATTACAAGAATGAAATCGTGTGTGTGTGTGTGTGTATATATATATATATATATATATATATATATATATATATATATATATATATATATATATATATATATATATATATATATATATATATATATAATAGAATTTGTAGCCTAAATAAGTGGTTCGACACCGAAGTCGCTGAAGTGGAATATCGAACAGTGAGGTGAGGTAGGAACTGATGAGAATGTATATCGGGAGAAAACTTTGAAGGGAAAATTATCAGTCATTGTGAGTTTATATCCACAGGAGGAGGTAATAGACATCTACCGAAACGATAATTTACTCCCAGTGAGGTCTGATAGCACTAGTTCTGATCCGGACCAATTCTGGTCTGGATCAGTTCAGGGGTTGCTACGAACCTTCTATTAATTAAAGGTAGTTGTGATCTCGCTGAACGTTTCCCTTTGTGTCTTACAACTCAAGGGGGCAGTCACAGCCTGTCCTCTAAAGGCAACTCTCCCCCACTTCACACAAAAGTACATGCACTTACTACACACACTTCCTTCTCTCAAAATAAACAAATGGCGACTCCTAATCCAGTCTCGGAGTCTCCTTCTGAGGAAGGGACCAGAAATGTCCCCAGCTCGGACTACTCTTCATATAGTGGCCCAAAATGTCTTGACACCTCCTTCATCTTTTTCTTCATTAACTTCTAATTCTATATCTGTAGAACACCACCTCTCCTCTACTAAACCTCACCTTCTCACCGAAACATAGCTATCTGAGGCAACTGACAGTAGCCCCTTGTTTGTTCCCTCCTACTTTCTCTATCCTCGTTTTAGTTCCAAAGCTGGATGTTGCGTCTATGCACGCAACGACTTAATTTGCTCTCATGTCCACACTCTTGAATCTTCTAAGTTTTCCACCATCTGGCTTCGACTTATAGTCACTCTCTAAATAAATTTATCTGTGCTCTCTGTCTCTCCCCTAACTCCTCTGACTATATTATTATTATTTTTTTTTTTTACTATTTAATTTCCAAAGTAGAGTACATTCTATCCCTCTATTCTTTTGTGGAGATCTCCATTCTTGGAGATTTCAATATTCACCACCCGCTTTGGCTTTCTACTCCCTTCACTGGCTATCCTGGTAAACTAACCTTCAACTTTGCTATCCTCCATGACCTAGAGCAACTGGTGCAACACCCTACTCGTATTCCTGACCGTCTTGGAGATAAGTCCAACATTCTTGACTTTATCTCAAAACCTTCTGCTTATGCTGTTACCCTATCTTCTCCGTTAGGCTCTTCATATTTGTATCTTGTCCTATTTCTCCAATCCTTTCTTAAGAACCCCTTACGCGGAGGTGCCTCTGGCGTTTTGCCTCTACCAGTTGGGGGACCTGAGGAGGTATTATGCTGATTTTCATTGGAAGAGTTACTGTTTCCGTGTCGGAGATCCATCTCTGTGTGCTGAACGCATAACAGAGGTGATAGTGTCTGGCATGGAGACGTACTGTACATTCCTCACTCTTTTTCAACTTTCCAAACATTGGTTTAACACAGCTTTTCTCGAGTTATACATGATAGAGAGGTTGCCCTCTAAAGGTACAGAAGCCTTTCATCACCTGAATCTCATGCACTTTATATTTTTTCCCCGGAATCATGCCAGTCTGTTCTTCAACTTGCCAAACACTCCATCATAAATAGAAAATGTCAAAATTTCTCAAACTCAAATTGAGACAATCTGGCATCTGACCAAAAACTTCTTCATTTTTCCTTCCTTTATTTCATCCTGATGGCACAACTGCCATCACATATGTCTTTAAAGCTTAATTCTTCTTTCAAACCTTTGCTAACAACTCAACTCGGATGATTCTGGGATTGTCTCTCCCTCTTCTCCTCCTTCTAACTATTTCATGCCAACAATTAAAGTTCTTCGTAATAATGTTTTCCATGTCCTTGCTGGCCTAAACCATCGGAAGGCTTATGGACCTGATGGGGTCCTTCTTATTGTTCTTAAAAGCTATGCTTATGCTTCCGTGCTTGCACCTTGCCTGGCCAAACTCTTTCAACTATGTCTATTGACTTCTATACTTTCCGTCATGCTGGAAGTTTGCCTACATTCAGCCTGTTCCTAAAAAAAAAAAATAATAAAAATAAAAATAAAAAAAAGTGACCGTTCTAATCCCTCAAACTACCGCCCTATAGCTTTAATTTCTTGCTTGTCTAAAGTATCTTAATCTATCCTCAATAAGAAGATTCTCAAACATCTGTCACTTTACAATCTTCGTTCTAATCGCCTGTATGGCATTCGTCAAGGTCGCTCTACTTGTGATCTTCTGGTCATCCTCTTTCAAAGATTTTGGTGAAACTTTTGCTGTCGCGTTAGAGTGACGGTTAGACATATCAAAAGTTTTGATAGAGTCTGGCACAAAGCTTTGATCTGAAAACTACCCTCCTACGGCTTCTAGCCTTCTCTGCAACTTTATCTCAAGTTTCCTCTCCAACTGTTCTATTGCTGCCGTTTAAGACAGCCACTGTTCTTCTCCTGAATCTATTAACAGTGGTGTTCCTCAGGGTTTTTTCCGCCTCTTTCTCATCCCCGGCATGTTAATTGCATATCTTGCTATCTTCTATCGCTGTTTTCATGTTAACTGCTCTACTGATCTTGCTAACTGCATGCTCTCCTCCTCCTGCGGTCTCGGTGCACAAGGTTTTCTTCTTCCTCTCATCCGTATTATGTCCAGTTCTCTATTACAGGAGTTATAACCAATACTTTCAATCATTCATGTTTTCCGCTGGTAAACTCTGGAACCCCTGCCTACTTCTGTATTTCCAATCTTCCTACGACTCACTTCTTTTAAGAGGGAAGTTTCAAGACATTTATCCCTGAATTTTCGATAATTCTTAATAACTTTAAAGGTACTGGCAATCCAGTGGGCCCTTTTTTTTTTTGTTGTTGCCTTTTGGCCAGTCTCCCCTCTAAATGAAAAAAAAAAAAAATAGTACTGTACGTGTGTAAAGCATGCCATGCGTAGGTTGATTTCTATGTAGATATTGTACCTGCAGTCTACAATCCTAGCTGTGTATAGGGTCCTATTCTTTTCCACGGCCATTTCCCACAACCAGCAGCAGGAGTAAATCTAAAGGTACCATTCCACCAAAACCGTGTTCTGCACAAATTGTTACGCACTTTTTGTGCAGAACTTTTGCTGTGCACATACAAAAGAACACCCCTTGTTGACCATGTGTCCACCGACTAAATGTACACAACTTTTGTACGCGAACATTGCAGCACTTGTGCTGAACTGTGCGCATACTAAAGTTAAGCACAGTTTGCCCTCAGTGATTTAGTTAGTTAGTAATATGGACGGACAGGAAGAGGTAGTGCTTTGTGGTGCAGCCTGTGTTGTGGTATGCAGTTTGCTAAAAAAGAAAAGAAGAGCAAAGCCTAAATGTTGGGTGAGACCCTTTTTAAAACGACGAGAGGAAGAAACGGAAAATTTTTTGGAAGAATTAAAAGTAGATCCTCTGAGTGGATTTAAAAAATTTTCAAGAATATCTTGCGAAGATTTTGAGGTCCTCATAAATGCTATTGGTCCTTTGATAGCCAAACAGGACACAAACTATAGAAAAAGTGTTCCTGTCTCAATAAGGCTGGCAATAACACTCAGATACCTTGGAAGTGGTGATTCCTTTGCAAGTTTGATGTATTTATTCAGTTTCAAAAAAACTTATCAGCCGTATTGTTCCAGAAGTGTGTGGTGCATTGATAACCACACTAAAAGAAAATATTAAGGTGAGTGAAACACATTGTACTTAACATATCTCCATTTATTTTTCCATTGAACACTAGGTATCTTAATAACTAGCACTATTATTTCCACCATCATAGTTGAAAGTGTTGAAAGCTCCGACAGCAGAAGAATATCCATAAGTTTGATTAGTTGTCGAATTCTATGAATAAGGCGATGGCACGGGAGTTGTAGAGTACTTTCCAGTGCCAAGGATTGCGTCATACAATAGCACTAAAATCCTTGTGTGTTCGTCTTTGATTCTGCGTAATTTCGTTGCTACTGCAATACCAAAAATATCATAATCATCTTGCTTCTTTGATTGCACCTGCTTATTCACGTTTTCCATAATGGACAAAGCATGATCAATTCTTGGGTCCTCATTTTCAGCACGACGTTTTCTCACTTTATTAGGAGGCTTTAATTTGTCAATTGGACTTTCTTGAGGTGTTTCTTCAGTTTCACTCTCCCCTTCTTCAAGCATGTCTTCTGACATCTGTTGAAAGACAAGTATAAGCAATATTACTTTTTCCCGGCCAGGACATGTAAAAATACAATAAAATTAGTAATAACATCCATCCTATGCTAATACTACATAGTTTATATTTTTCTCTTTAATACCGATGCATTTGATCTCTTATAATATGAACAGCAGCGTCCCAACGGTCCACTTGTAATCTATAATACCCGATTAACTTTTCCAAAGTTCACGGATATATGAGTCAAAAAACGAAAATGCTAATTTTTTGGTTTACCAAAAATATTTTTGATACAATAAATCTAGGAACTGAACTTCTCTTTATTTTGCTATCACAAATGCTAGACTTTTTTTACTCATACATCCATGAACTTGGGAAAAGTTAATCTCTATGGAGACTATTAAGGACAGAAAAATTATCCGCTCAATAGCCTTAAATATATCGACCAGAATGTTATTTTCAAAAATAGAATAGTTTTATTATTTGGCTTGATACTGTAATTTATACAAAATTTTATGTATCAGAACAGTAACTGTATTAATATAATAAAATATTTTCAGATTCCAAGTACCCCGGAAGAATGGAACACGGTGGCAAGTGAATTTAATCGTTTGTGGAATTTCCCTTATTGCATGGGGGCAATGGATGGGAAACATGTGCTTCAAGCTCCGGCCCACACATGGAGTGACTTTTTCAACTACAAAGGACAATTCAGCATTGTGCTGCTAGCAATGGTTGATGCTAAATGCATGTTTAGATACGTGGATATTGGATGTAAAGGAAGGATATCAGATGGTGGTGTCTTTAAAAACACTCCTTTATATGTTAATCTACAACAGGGAAACTTGAATTTACCAAATCCTTATGCCTTACCAGGAAGAAATAAAGCTATTCAACCTGTGATAGTTGCAGATGATGCTTTCGCATTAGATGTCAATGTACTAAAACCTTACCCTGGTCAACATGACAAAGGATCAAAGGAAAGAGTATTTAATTATCGTCTAAGCAGAGCGAGACGGATAGTTGAAAATGCATTCGGCATTTTATCTGCAGTGTTTCGTGTGCTTAGAAAACCTATTCTCATAGCTCCTGAAAAAGCACAACAGATAACACTGACGTGTTGCTACTTGCATAATTTTTTAATGAAAAAAAAGTCCTCTTCACAACTGTATTCTCCAAATGGTTTTTTGGATACTGAAAATGCAGATACTCATTACATTGTACCTGGAGCTTGGCGCCAGGATGCACCCAATGAAAATTTCTTACCCTTAGAACATGTCGGAAGAAGACCATCCGGAAGTGCAATAGCAGTCAGAGAAGAGTTTACAGAATATTTTGTGACGGACATCGGAATGGTTCCATGGCAAGAAGAAATAGCTTAATAATTCGTTAGCACTAAACAGGGTTGGGAAAATACTCCAGTTTTATTTAGTGAAATTGGGTTTATTGGGTAAAATTGGGTTTATTGGGTAAAATTGGGGTTTATTGGATAAAAAAGGGTTTTAATGGGTAAAATGTTTTTTTTTTTGAGTGGGTTTATTATTGCCAACTTTGGCACTAAATGATTATACTTAACAATAAAACAGTTACAAAAATTCTTGTATTCAATATAGCCTAGTCACGATACGAACATGAATCATGTCAGGCACAAGTCTATATTCAACTTTTTAGCTGAAAGAAAACTCATGAATTAATATTAGTATTTGGTATTAGGTCACAATGTATTTTACGTATCTATTAAAAAGTATTTGACATAAATGTATTAGTAAAATGCAAACACTACCTACATGGATATTACCTTACCTGCTGATTGCTTTGCCATTCTGTGTTGACACTGACGTTTGGACAGTCTCTTCCATGAATGAAAGCGAGATGTTCAAATGCAAACCACTTTGGTTTATAGATATCTCCTATGCCAGAACCTGAAGCTTTAGAATCTGCAATTTTCTTGCGCTCTCTGCGGAACTGAGCAAGAATGATCTTCCATTTCCGCATGACTTCAGTTGAATCACAATTAAATTCTTCACCCAATTCCTTAGTTGCATCATGTTTTTTTGTTCTTGTTTTTGTAATCCATGTTTGAAGTGTCCCAGAGCACTGGGCGCGTTTCAATGGCCTGAATAAACTGTATGATTTTGTCATTTGTCCACTCCATTGTGCGCGAACACACCGATGTTTTCCCACCTGTAGCGGTAGCAAGACTGAGTGCGCACACAAAATAATCCTGTATGTTAGAGCGTGTACACTGAAAAGTTGAGTACGCGCACGCATGTTCGCAGCTGTGCGCGCACTTTTCTCAAATGTTCGCGTACAATTTGTTGCTGTTCGCTTGTCCGTTTCCACCGGCACATACATTTGTTCTGTACAGTGTGCAGCACAGTGCCGCATTGTGCTGCACACCGGTGGAATGGCACCTTAAGGTTTCTATTAAGACAAAGACTAAGCCAAACCGAACAAAATCGTCTTTCTGATACATACATTTCAACCTGCATGATTTATTTACGTAAAAGAATAAAATTATCTAATATATTAATATAATAGATATTTTGACATCTTCAGTTTTAAAATGTTATCAAGTGTATGTCAGTGATTGCATGTTTTTGCGCAATAAGACAAACGACAGTCTAAATTCATTTCATATAAAAGAAAGTAGTATTCTTTTGAAACATTATCTTTATAAAGCAAAAAGTATTGGAAAAATAACTGTTAAAATTTATATGCTTGTAATAATATTATTAATTAAGTTGTCGTTTGACGTCCTTCATCAAGGCAGAAGCAGCGGCTGATGTGTGGCCCGTGTGTGATCCAATCTTCGACCTGTACGCTGCCTTCCCCGCACACACACCACCATGCCCAAGAATAAAGGTGGGTACAGTAGGGCGGCGCGGCATTCTGGGTCGGGCAGGCTAGGGCCTAAAATAGCCAGAAAAAGCAGTACCAGGGAAACCACTGAGGAAAGTTTTTTTTCCCTTGTGTTTTCTATTTTCCAGGCGGTAACATTGTGGTGGTAAGGTTGTGTGACTTTGTTTCCCGCCTAGCTGTGTTGTGGCTTGCTGGTGCCGTGTTGTGTAGCCCATGCCTGGCCTAAGAGGATGGCCAAAAGGATTGAGAGAAAAAGAATAATACTCCAGAGGGAGAGAAGGGGTGTTAATATATCCCATTTACTATATGTGCAGAAATAATTCCACAACAATTATCGGTTTTATTTAAGTAAACTGCTGCACCCTTGAAATCATTAGTTTTCATTTCAATGAAAATTGTTGTTAAACTGCATAATAAGATCTTCCTCACTTTCCCCACCTCCCCCATACCCAAGTTTGGGAACTTGTCGGGAAAGTTGGCTTTTTGAATGGGGAAAGCCAAAGTAGACAAAATTTAGCCATTTCCCGCCTCTAAAAATATATAAAATAAGAGGCTATATTTAGCAGAATTGGAGAAATGTCCCAAAAATATTGATGAAATCTAACTTGAACTAACTTGATTTATCTTTAAGCTAACCTAACATAACTGAGCGGCATGGGACGGAGACCCACCTCTGGTCAGTTACAAATCTATAATAGACGGAAGAAGGGTGCTAGATTAGTACCTACTTACCTATATGTAGTAACACATGGCAGAGAGGTAAGAGATGAAGTGTAATGCTTGGGATGGGTGCTATTACTGTTTGGGTATAAAATTCTACCAAGCCAAAGTTGCAATCAGACCAGTCATCTTCCATTATGGGTGCAGTATAGGAAATAAGGTATTATTTTACTCGTACACCAACAGCAACATGGCTTTTGTTATTCTTGTCATCTTATAGAGCTTTTTCATTTTGAGTAATTTTAACCCATACATACCCGGTGCAAATTGTTTATAATGTTAAAAAATTTACCACTTTTTGGGGAGAGCGAGTGACACCCGCCCGTGTGATGGACTGATAGACATTGAGGAACGCCATTATGTGTGTGCATATTGTCAAATTATTTGTACATGAAATGAATGGCGATGATTGGTTCTTTTGTTGCAGCCACTGACCAATGAAAATAATACTGAAGAAATCTAGACAATCAGAACAGTTTGTGGAGAGAAGTAACCCTATTTGAATTCAGTCTGGAAGATGTCTGCCTGGGCAGGGTGTTGCCTCGATCATATCAATTGTGTCCCCAGATTTTATGGACAGAAATAATTTCTTAGCTTTGCCAGGCAGGTTAGGCTTGTTTGCTTTGGTTAGATCCATTTGATTTTAGATAAAGTTAATTTTGTTCTGAAGATTATGTATCATTGGTGCGTATCGCCTCAACTAGGTTACGTTAGCTAGGTTAGATTAGTGCAGATTCATTCAGAACAGTCAAAATATTCCAGAGAAAGAAATGGTTCGTTTTACTGCAAAATTGTTTCCATAAGAGGCGGGGGCGGGAGGTAATAAGAAAAAAAAAATTCAGATTTGCGACAGAAATGAAGTTCATATGCATTCAAAACACATTAAAATCTACCAGAAAAAATTGATTTAATCCAGAATTGACCTGTTGGTGTAATAGTAAAGATTTACGGGAAATAAGATGGATGAATGGGTAAATGAAATATATCTAACTACAATTGATACTAGTGCATTTATACTTAGGCACATGCCTACATCATAAAGGATGTTCCAAGAATAAGTCTTAAAGAAATTAGTCAGTTCAAGTTTCAGAGAGCTTTCCTGAGTGAACATTATACTACTGCACATTGAAATTTTCACTGACATAGTACAGTAAGTATCCTACCTAAGGACATAGGTGTGGTGTGCATAAGGTACAAGGCCTAATTCTGCAGGTTTTTTCTGTATATTATAATAATTTTTTTTTTTTATTGTGTAAGGAGAAAATGCCACGGGTAACAAAAATAATTAAGCAAAAAGATCCATTTAGATACCAGTCCCCAAGCTTGGCTGAACTGAAATGGTGCTGGATCATGGGGGAAAAAAAATGTAGATCAACAAAATGGTAAAAATTGATAACTCCTTCTTTTGCCAAAAAATGGTACAGTAAGCCCCCGAATTTAGCGAAATCCAGCTTAGCGAAACCCTTATTTAGCGACTGTCTGGAAAAAAGCCAAGCCCTCAAGTTTAGCGATTTTCTCTCATGTTTAGCGAATGTACCGCGCTACACTGTCCCGCCTCCCGCTCGCTCTGAGCCTCCCGCTCGTTCTGAGCCAATCGCGTGTCTGTTTGGCCGTGACGTCAGCCCCACAGTGCCTCCGACATTCCCGCTTGACACTTGAGCTATTGTGTGTGTTAATCCAGCATGTCAACTAATTTTTTGTGCTCCCATCCTTGCTGTTTAGCGAGTTTCGCTATCACCATGGCCTCCACTAGTGGTTTGGGGGTGCTGATTCTCGTGAAGGTGGCGATGTTGCAGCTGTAAATTGGGACTCGAAATGGGGACTTTGGGCAGATGAAATACTGATTGGTATTTTTCCCTATTTAAAGTAGTATTCAAATTTGGCGAAATTCCAATTTAGCGATGGTTTCGGCAGACTAATAGGATCACTGAATGTGGGGGCTTACTGTACTTTATCTCTAGATTTTTTTAGGAAATGCAAAAAAAATTATTTTGGTGTGCCACACCAACTAAAGTATATACTAAAACTCTCTCTCTCTCTCTCTCTCTCTCTCTCTCTCTCTCTCTCTCTCTCTCTCTCTCTCTCTCTCTCTCTCTCTCTCAGCTACAAATCATAAGTGATGCTTGATCCGTACTTATTATTTTTGTGTATTTGATTTGTCATTATCTGCTTTCCTCAGGAAAGGGAGGAAAGAACCGCAGGAGAGGAAAGAATGAAAATGAAGCTGAGAAGAGGGAGTTGATCTTTAAGGAGGAAGGTCAAGAATATGCCCAGGTAAGACTTATTTTGTATGTAAAGGCTATGACTACATTGTTAATGAATTGAGATATTTAGATATTCCATGTAGACGCAACCCTCTGTTATCGTGTTTAATTGGTGAAATTGCAATAGCCGAAGTGAAGAACCTTTGGCGATAATTGAAATTGATACTAGGACCTCCAAACTGTCCTTTTTTTCTTACTTTTTGCCCAGTTTTTATACCATTTAATAGTATAAGAATTTGGTTTTTGGTGCTTATCATGTGTAGGAACAATTCTTTTTTTCTTTGTAGTCTTTCTTCTCAGTGTTTGTAGCTCATGATTTGTCTTCTTTTGTAATTTGAATGATTTTAGTCAATTTAGTGTTCCTTTTCATATAAGGCTGATTGTAAGATCTTCTATATTTCAGGTGACAAAGATGCTCGGAAACGGAAGACTGGAAGCTCTTTGTTTCACTGATGGCATGAAACGTTTGTGTCACATTCGAGGAAAATTACGTAAAAAGGTAAGCTTGATAAGAAGACAGCATTAATTCTGTTTATTAGTTTAGAGTTGTATCATGAATTTAGATCAATATATATATATATATATATATATATATATATATATATATATATATATATATATATATATATAAAACTAATAGGAATATAGAAATGAAATATTGCTTTTTCAGTTTTCTGTTTCATCACCTCTCAAATTTGCTTGGCTTTTGTCTATAAAACAAAAACAAAACACACACACACATGCACACACACACACACACACACGCACACACACACACACGCACACACACACACACACACACACACACACACACACACACACACACACACACACACACACACACACACACTTCCTTCACATTTGGTCTCTGAAGGAAGAGGACTATCTTCACTTTTTACTCTGTTGAGATAATTTATTTGTTATTTGTTGTACTTATGTTCTTATAGTATCAGGATCTTACATCAAAACTATTGTCATAACTTTGCTGTACCATGATAGACCTGTTTCCTTTCCCACATCTGACCGGCCGTGATCTGATATAAGAGGGATAAGGGTATGGAGAGCAAAATTGTAAATTTGTAGATCTTAACGTTTTACTTTTGTGTATGTCCTAGGTATGGATCAACCAGGGAGACATTATTCTTCTAGGCCTTCGAGACTATCAAGATAAGAAGGCTGATGTTATCCTGAAGTATAATGCAGATGAAGCACGCAATTTGAAATCCTATGGAGAAATCCCAGAATCGGGTAAAGTATCTCTGAGATATCTACGACTTTGTTACATTATAAAAGATACGCCCTTTGTTTTCTCATCTTGTGTGTGCTAGTGTATTTACTTATACCTTTTTGCTCATCAGTTATGGAAAACACTTTCTTGTGAATAGCCTTTTAAACAGCTTTAGTTAATATAATTTACAAGATGTATTTATGAAATCATGAGTGATTACAGAATCCACTATTATATGATGACACAATATTGGTCTCCTTTGTACAAGAGAGAATGACAATTGTTAAGTCCTATATGACTTAACCTTTTTCAATACAATGACATCTACTTTGGTGTCATGATGTGCCAGTAGCTTATGCAATGATGCCCATATAAGAGTCATATTTACATTCTGCTGGGTTGCTGTCATGGATCTTATTAAAAACTCTGTATATTGTCCTTGAGGTTGTGTTGCTCTTCCCACCATCCCTGTTTCCTCCAATTGAGCTATACCATGCTCTGTTTTCTGTCCAGAATGAGCAAGTCTCATTGGCGTAGCCTACATGACTTTTTCCCCTTATGGACCCTCCCCTGACCTCCTTATCTCTCTAACCATCTTATTCTATACCCATACATCAGGGATGACTACAGTTCTTTCCTTCACCTTTTACCATTTTCTCTCTCTCTCTCTCTCTCTCTCTCTCTCTCTCTCTCTCTCTCTCTCTCTCTCTCTCTCTCTCTCTCTCTCTCTCTCTCTCTCTCTCTCTCTCTCTCTCTCTCCAAACTATCTCCTTTTTTTTTTTTGTTATGGAGAGATAATTATATTTTTGTATCAAATTAGATGTAGCCACTCATGGGTTGTATGTAAGCAACCTGCATTTTTTAAGCATCTGGTGTGAAGTGGTTGACTGTAATGTATTGCTTGTATATATGTGTATGAAGATGCTTTATCTGGGCTGTTTGCCATATACGTACCTTTATGTAAAATAAGGATAATATGATATTTTAGTTAATTTATATGGCAGATTTACAGATGGAAGTTCATGTTACAGTGTGGAGGAGGTAGCAGACACCTACCAAAACATTAACTTACTCCCAGTGAGATCTAATAGCACTAGTTCAGGAGGTGCTGTGAACCTCCCATTAAAGCTAGTTGTGATCTCGCTGAATTTTTCCCTTTGTGTCTCACAACTCAAGGGGGTAGTCACAGCCTACCCTCCAAAGACAGCTCTCCTTCTTCACACAAAACTACATGCACTTACCACACATACGCCCTTCACTTGAAAATAAAAATGAAAAAGAAAAATGGGACCCTATAATAATGTCCCCTTCTGGGGAGGGGACCAAAAATGTCCCCAGGTCGGACACCTTTTTTGATAACAACCCCAAATGCCTTGACACCTCCCTCAACTTTTTCTACATTAACTTCTGCAACATTCGTGGTCTCAGATCTAATTTTCAATCTGTAGAACACCACCTCTCCTCTACTAAAACTCATCTTCTTTTCCTCACCGAAACACAGCTGTCTGAGGCAACTGACTAGCCCCTTCTCTGTTCCCTCCTACTTTCTCTATTCGCATTTTCATTCCAAAGCTGGATGTTGCGTCTGTGTGTGCAACGACGTAACTTGCTCTCGTGCCCACGCTCTTGAGTCTTCCGAATTTTCCACCATCTGGCTTTGACTTAGTCACTTTCAAACTAAATTCATTTGTGCTGTTTATCTCTCCCCTAACTCTTCTGACTATAGTAAATTCTTTGACTTCCTAAGTGCTGAACGCATAACAGAGGTGATAGTGTCCGGCATGGAGGTGTACATTCCTCATTCTTCATCAACCTAAACCTTCTAAACCTTGGTTTAACTCAGCCTGTTCTCGTGCTATACATGGTAGAGAGGTTGCCCACAAAAGGTACTTGAGCCTTCCATCTCCTGAATCTCATGCACTTTATATCTCTGCCTGGAATCATGCCAAGTCTGTTCTTCAACTTGCCAAACACTCCTTCATAAATAGAAAATGTCAAAATCTTTCAAACTCAAACTCCCCTCGAGACTTCTGGCATCTAGCCAAAAACATCTCAAATAACTTCACTTCTTCATCTTTCCCTCCTTTATTTCATCCTGATGGCACCACTGCCATCTCTTCTGTCTCTAAAGCTGAACTCTTCTCTCAAACCTTTGCTCACAACTCCACCTTGGATGATTCTGGGCTTGTCCTCCTCTCCTCCTCCCTCTGACTATTTCATGTCTACAATTAAAATTCTTCGTAATGATGTTTTCCATGCCCTCGCTGGCCTAAACCCTCGGAAGGCTTATGGACCTGATGGGGTCTCTCCTATTGTTCTCAAGAACTGTGCTTCAGTGCTTGCACCTTGCCTGGCCAAACTCTTCCAACTTTGTCTATCGACTTCTACCTTTCCTTCCTGCTGGAAGTTTGCCTACATTCAGCCTGTTCCTAAAAAGGGTGACCGTTCTAACCCCTCAAACTACCGTCCTATAGCTTTAATCTCTTGCTTGTCAAAAATTTTTGAATCTATCCTGAATAGGAAGATTCTCAAACATCTGTCACTTCACAATCTTCTGTCTGATCGCCAGTATGGCTTCCGTCAAGGTCGCTCTACTGGTGATCATCTGGCTTTCCTTACTGAGTCTTGGTCATCCTCTTTTAGAGATTTCGGTGAAACTTTTGCTGTAGCGTTAGACATATCAAAGGGTTTTGATAAGAGTGGCACAAAGCTTTGATTTCAAAACTGTCCTCCTACGGCTTCTATCCTTCTATCTGCAACTTTATCTCATGTTTCCTTTCCGACTGCTCTATTGCTGCTGTGGTAGACGGCCACTGTTCTCCTAAATCTATTAATAGTGGTGTTCTGATCTGGCAGGATGATGAGCAACACCCAATGGGTCTGTACAATTTAGTTTTACTATAGATATATGACAGTCAGGCAACCCCTTATGTATTTTTTATTCAGAGTTAAGGTGTGTGTCTGTGTGATTTGTTTCCCTCTCTAACAATGACTAACTTTTGTACTGTTGCCATCCACAGTTAAGGTCAATGAGAATGCTACCTTCGTTGAGGATGGCATGGATGATGATATTGAATTTGACGAATATTCGGAAGAGGAGGAAGATGTTGCTGACATTGATGCGGTGAGTGACTGAATAGAACACACACACACACACACACACACACACACACACACACACACACACACACACACACACACACACACACACACACACAGCATAGTGTAGTGGTTAGCATGCTCGACTCACAATCGAGAGGATCTTGGTTCGAGTCCCGGGAAGCGACGAGGTAAATGGGCAAGCCTCTTAATGTGTGGCCCCTGTTCACCTAGCAGTAAATAGGTATGGGATGTAACTCGAGGGGTTGTGGCCTCACTTTCCCGGTGTGTGGAGTGTGTATTGTGGTTTCAGTCCTACCCGAAGAGCTCTGAGCTCACTCCGTAATGGGGAAGACTGGCTGGGTGACCAGCAGGCGACCATGGTGGTGGTGGTAAATTACAAGTATCTTAACTTTGACATACACTTAAGACTAAGTTAACCAAATAAGATGGATAACTGTCGAGTCCCAGCTTGCGCAAACTTTAAGAATAATCAACCCTGCAAGTATGTTCTAGAATATAGATGACCTGAGCAACTGAACTGTCGTATGTACAGTACTGTTTCAAAGTTTCTGAGAAATAGGTTGATATCGGAAGTCATAAACGTTGAAATTGCAAACTTTGAAACATTACCGTATTTTACGGCTTGGAAGACGCACCCTAATATTTGAAAGAAATTTCTAAGAAAAAAAAAGTCATTCTCATACAAGAACGCATTCACCATATATCCGACCACTGAACACAAAAACATAAGAAGCAAGGAGCCTGCAAGACACTATTGTTTCACCACTCATTACAAATTTGCTGAAGCACTCACCATTAAATTTAAAACTATGTAAATAAAAACACCATAGGTAAATACATATACACAGTGAAACAGTCCATCTCTTCTTGTTTTAGTGGCGGGCGACGGCATATTTTGGACCTGTTGTTTACATTACGGAATCACTTTTCCGATCGCCGAAACCGAACATGTCAGTGCTGCAGTTTGTATTTATTTTATTTTGCAGTCGTGCTTCATAGGCTTTATCAATGTGAATACAATTCACAAGTGGAGTTTTGACTCTTGCTTGAATGAGTAAGCCACTTGGATGCTCTATCAATAAAGGTATAAAGGCACCTGGCATGATGTGTGTGCGTTCGTGTGCATGTATGTGTGTGTTGCAATGAGATGAGGGAGTGGCCCGTTTTCTCCACACGCTGAGTAGGCTGCAGGAAGGATTATGGTATTGTAAATACTTGTAACACCTAAGTACTAAGTTTACATAATATAAACAGCCTAAATTAAATGGTACTTAAGCTAACATCATAATGTAAATGACTCAACATACAAATCCAGGTCGCTATCTGTCAAGTGTCCAAGCTCACTTGAGGTTGGATGCTGCCATACAATACAACATTCATCTTGGAAGATGCACTAGTATTTTTCAGGGTATTTTTTAGGAAAAAAAGTGCGTCTTGTAATCCGTAAAATACGGTATTCATTGAGGAATTTGAAAACCATTGACATCTAATAAAAAATACCCAGTTTTTCATAAACATAATTTTTGCCCTCATTTGTACACATATGAATGTGAATATATATACAGGTAATTCGATTTAAGCGATAGATGCATTCCAAGAGCCATCGCTTATATCAAAATTTGCGTAAAACAAACATGTAATTCTCATAAAAAAACAATGGATAATATGGGGGATGCAGGATGTGGTCTAAAAAAATTCTTACAAAATACTCTATTTATTTGGCTAAATTAACATGTTTTTATTATTTACCATTCTAAATACTAGAAGTGTATTTAAAGTAAAGGGAAAAGCAAGAAATAATAAGAGAAAGCAAAAAATAATTAGGATCTTGTTTATCCGGATTTTGGTTTATCTGGACTGTGTCCAGAAAATAATTTGATAATTTGAGTCTGGAGCATTTTTCAATATCTTAGAACTCTTAATTATTTCTCCCAAGGGTGTTAGGCATAAGTAAGTGGCCCTAGCTGTGACTTAGAAGCTTGAATTGATAAAAATAATTAAAGAAAGGAGCTAGAGTTCAGAATGTTTGTGTTGGACATTGATAAATCAAAAGATAAGTTGGTAGAATATCCTGCCAAATACTATGTGGATGGATCATCAAATAAAAGTGGTAAAGATGCACCAAGAAAAATTGTAAGGAATGGAAAAGCTGCTACATTATGCTGCCATTATGAAGTGGTATGTGCAGCAGGTAGTAAGCTGGCACAGAAATTGATATAGAGAATTTCATGGGGGACCATGGGCAGTTGTGGTGAATCTGCAATCGACAAGGACTTTTAATCCCTTCAACATGATGATGTGTATTTTGTGTCTTCAGAGCGCTCATGACACATCGAATGACGTGCATTTTGCATCGTGGCTGCTTTCTGCTGAGATGGTGTTATTTTATTTCACAAACTCCCACGATGGATGGTGGGAACGACAGTGATTTCACGGTATCCGATTCTGCCACCTCTCCCACGCGCCTTACTTCTTCACTTCAGGTCTCTTGCCATGTTGAGGGGAGACAACTTTTTAATGAGAGTTGTATCAGAACAGGCGACAGGAGAGAGATACAAGGGGCCTGTTTTCTATCGCCAAGGCCGCTGAACCCGATCGGACGCAAGGCCATGTACACCGATGATACCACCTCATTCAACCTGTGATATTTTGGTAACCATAGCATCTAGAGACTTCTGGTTTTTTGCATTGCAAAGAGGAAGCGTTGTTTGTGGGCAGAACACCATTTGTACTCATTCGTTTATTGAATTTCCAAGTGTAATCATTATGTGAATACTGGCTATTTTGTGTGTTTCTCACCAAACCTGTCGAGTTAGCATGAGTGAAGTGCATGTTAAACATACATTTGTACTTACTGAATACTGACGCTGTGACAGAACTTCGTATACATAGTAGGGAGGAGGAATTGGCAAGTTACCCATGCCTTACTATTGGCATGCCACAAGAAGTGGAGTTTCTCTTTCAACACCTTATGTGCATTAAAAACCCTGGTGTTCTCAGAATGATACACAAACAATGGTTTGACTTTACAGTTAATACTACCGTTAGTGCACAAGGCCAAGTCACAGATATGCACACCACGTTCATATTTTGCAATTATCTTGTGTTTTATATCCATTGCGAGACTCTTAATTCTTAAGTTTCTTCTTTTCAGCCTCCTTATTTTTACTCTTGGGACCCATGATCATGAGGTCTTGAGTTCACGAAACTTAGAAAAAATACACACTGCCGAGGAGCACAGACATAAATGCACAAAGGATGAACAATGATACACAATGCGAACTGAATGTTCGAGTGGACGTGGGTAGCTGAGGGATTGCTGCGCCAGCTACCAATGGCTATTCGTATCTTAAAAATATCTTCGTATATCGAGGCATAAATTATATCTCATTCCATGAGGTTGATGGGGTTGCTCCACGCTGATTGGCTAAAAAGCGTTCGCCAAACAAGAGCAAACGCTTTGTAAAGGCGTTTGCTCGTGTTTGTGAAAACTTGCCTCCGTTTGACTCCGTTTGACCCCATCTGCGCCGCTACTGAAAACGCCTTTAGTAATACACTCATCTGCCCTGCTGCCAGGAAGGGGTTAAATACAGGTTTTGCATGTTATTTGATGCCTCATTATTCGATATTTTGATTTTACAATCGTTAGGAATTATGCCCACTCGCTCATTATCCGTTGCCCTTGCTTATTTATTCGATCTTCCACCAAACATTAAAATGTAAACAAAGGCATCCCGTGATCGTAGCGCCACCCACACCGCACTAGCCACCCATCAAAACAATTCCTGCTTGGCTTTCAGTTGTGTTTGCTCTCCCAGACTTCCAGACTGTCTCTACACAGTGCTTGTGATTTGGTTAATTTCACATTTATTGTTGGTTACTGCGAGTGACTTGTGTCCTCAAAGTGGCCTGCAACACTTAAGTGGTGGTGAAGTTAAGGCCAAAAGACCTTAGAAAAGCTTATCCTTGGAAAAGAAACTAGAAATTGTAAAGCATCATGAGAGGGGTGAAGGTGCCAACCAAATTGCCAGGACCATGCAACTGCCCCAGTCCACTGTTTCCATTGTCATTAAGCAAGCCTAGAGTTATTTTTAAGATTAGCTGAATAAAGATGGTCAACTGCCAAGGAGCCCAAGCCCACTTACTCAAGATTTATTGGCTCCTTAAAGATGTTCTAGATGACTTATCTTTGCTGAATATTGTAGTATTTACAGTGAGATAAGAATGATGCATGAGATAAGAATGATGTTCACGTTACACTGGCCATTTCCACATCAGGGAATTGTAGAGAAATTTTCATAAATTAATGACAGGGGTAAAGTTTAATCTGCTGCCATGTGGTACCAATGGTATAAGTACAAACATAAGTTTAAGTGTAAGGATGATTTCAACATCAAACTGTGATTTAAGTTTGAAGTTTAGATGCTCTTAAAAGGTGTTTGTAAGAAAAGATATTCATAATCTTTGAATTAATTATTAATATTCACAATAGTTCAGCATTTGTAATAGCAAAGCTTCATGTTTTATTTTGCAGATATGAGGGTTCTTGAATGGAAGACTATTGCAGTTCTTAGGCTGGAGCAGATGCTCTACTTTGCTGCTTGCCTAAGCATCAAGATTATAAGAGGAATTAAGTCATCTATTTATTAATATCTGAATCTTAGTACATCTGATAGTTACAGTAATTGATAAATAGTAGGAATATAATATTGTATAAAGACAGCTGTTGCTTTTGTGCAGAAATGGCAGTGTTCATAATCATTCTTTGATTTGAAGTACCTTTAGCTCCGTTTTACAGTTTGACATTAGGTTCAATGTTTTACATCCAGCAAATATACTCCAGTAGAAAACTTTGGTAAAGAAGTTTGCATAAATCTATATTTAAGTTTCTTTAATCAATATAATTTTCTACTTTGACAAAAAAATTAGGAAGTGATTAATAAAGATTTTATATAAAGCCTAATCCCTCATTATGGTCTTTCAATAATTCCAAAATGAGAAAATAAGAAAAAAAATGAAGAACCAAAGTTTTTCCATGAATTGATATGATTTGAAAAAATGTCATTCTTAGTCAAAAAAGTATATATAAATATATTTGTGCTCTGATTTGTAAACTTTTAGTACCCATAAGTTGATCACATGTGTAATACCAACAATTGGTTTCAGTTGCCATGTGATGTTTATTTATATGGTTAAGATTTCTATTTGCAATAATAAACAACTAATCCAACTTGAAGACAGTTCTCAGCCTGATGCATATTAATCTCCTATTTGCAAGTGTGTCAGAATTCTTTATGAAAAGATGTATTCTTCTATCACTTTTAAATGCCATTTAATAGACATTCCATTATTGTGAGGTAAATTTTAAATATCTTTGTTAAGTGCAAATTATGCATTCATAATTTAGAATAAAGAACATAATTATTATGTCTATTTCTTCAAAAGTCTTAGTGGAATGTTTGTTAAATTGTGATAAGATTATAGTATAACATTTATCGATGCAAAATGTAACCAAGCTTGGCTATTTCTTGGAATATCTGTGTATTAGTTTGTAGATGAATAGGTATATGATCATAAAAAAAATTCATAAATTTTCAGTTGGGTATAAGCTTGATTTGACAGATGTTTGAGTAATGCTGTCATCATCATCAGCCTCTATGTATTGATACTTTGAAGACTTTCTCCATGTAACGAAAAATATTGTTTTTACTTCTAAGACTTTCTCCAACCATACAACAATTCATCAGTTGTTTAAATCTGAGAAATATCATGTGATGTGAATTTCTCAATGTGGCAGCATTCTTGTCCTCATGTCTTAATTTTGCATCTATAAAATTTGTTTTATATGTTTATGTACATCTCTATTTCATGGTGTAGCTCGTTCTAGAATGTTTTAAAAGATGAGATTCTTGAAAATGTGTTTTCATTATATGTTTACTTCTCTATTTCATGGTAAAACTCATTTTAGAATGGTTTAAAAGATGGCTCAGATTCTTGAGTGTTTTTGTACCCATGAAGTCAAAATGGGTGGATTGTATAGTATTTTTTATGTGTTTGTTTCTATACTTCTTTTTTAACTACTATTTTCATGTGTTTACTTCTGGTTTTAGGTAACTTTTGGTTGGCTGAAAAGATAGTTCACATTGTCTAACATTTTTTATATAACCGTGAAGTTGAAATGGATGAACTTTTCAATGGTTTCAGTAGTGAGAATCTTTCTAATACTTTTTCCATACTTAATTTACATTTAGATATAATACTAATAGGGCTGGAGATGTTTTTATTTTGTGGATATAATATTAAGTTTTATCAAGTCATAAAATATCAAATTTGGTCATGGCTTGATTTTTTTCTACAGGTCATTTTGGGAGTAATTAATTTAGATGAGTCTCTCTCTCTCTCTCTCTCTCTCTCTCTCTCTCTCTCTCTCTCTCTCTCTCTCTCTCTCTCTCTCTCTCTCTCTCTCTCTCTCTCTCTCTCTCTCTCTCTCTCTCTCTCTCTCTCTCTCTGATGACATCACAGCTAATCACTCATGTTATGGGTTCGTCATAGCAACAGGGATTGACTGCTTGAGCTGTTCCTTAATATTTAGTTTGATATAGTGTTTTCTATGTGATTTTCTATGTTTTAAGCCCAGGAATATGTTAGTAGTAATAATGGGAGGTAGAAAAGAGGAGAAATAGAGGAGGAGGAGGAAGGAGAGATGCTTGAATAAAAATATTAGCTTAATTACTCACACTCCTGTGCCATTTTTTAATATTTCATGGCTTTTGGTGTCTTTGGATGTATTGGATACAGTATGTTGTAGGGTGTTTGGATGTACATTGGTTGCTACAAATGTTGGTTAATGTTTACTATTGTTTTTTGTCAGTAGCACATGATACGACTATGTTTTATGGCAATATATTAACTTTATTCACATTTATGATTTTTTTTTTTTTTTTTTTTTTTTTTTTTTTTGTATGTAGAAGGCTTTTATTGGCTTGTAGTGATGCTTTGGAAAATCAACACCCCGCCAGAGATAGTCCTGCGAGCTGTTTTCCTTAGTCTTCCTCCCCTTCTTGTGGCTGTTTACATTAGTAGGGCATTATGGCTGTTGTGGGAATTGTGGTGTGTATAAATCATGTCACAGATGTCCAATGAGGGTCTGCCATGCTGGTAGGTACTTAAATGATGTATCATGGCAAAACCAATCACAGACGTTCTAGTAAACAGTGGTTCCCAACCTTTTGGCACTCGCGACCCCTTACCTAAAAGTCTGAAACCCATGTGACCCCCTACTTAATTTTGTGTTACAGACACATACGCATTCACACAGGCACATTCACTCACAGGCATGCATACATACACCCATAATATCACCAAATGACATTGAACTAATGTAGCACATGTTTTTTGCATTGAAACCAAAAAAAAAATAAGTATAAGAAATTTAATTGAGATAGAATTAATATTATCCCAAGCTACTTCTGGCAAGGCTACGTGACCACCCTGGCAAGGCTTCACAACCCGCCGGTTGAGAACACCTTTACTATAGGATGTCTAATGAGAGCCTGCCATGCAGAGAATTTCAATATATTTTTATATTGAAACATTTGTATTTTAGTGCCTGATGATGCATTTTAAAAAAGGTGAAATGTATTGAGGATAAATGAAGGAGACTCATTGCATCCTTGCTCACTGTCTCTATCTCTTACTTAAGGTGGGTTCACACGTGCCAATTTGCGACTGAAATTTTACATTGGTAGAGTTATCGACTCATCCCTTCTAGTCACAGTCACATGTAGCGACTGGAAAGTATCGACTAGTTAAGTAGCTAACTGCCAAGATGTCTTCTTCCAGTGATGATGCTGAAGCTGTGGTTGCCCTTGTTTTGGCATAGCGGAAGAGTCAACAGAAAAGAAAATGCCTGTGGATACCTCCCTGACTGAGATTAATTGGTAACTATTTTTCTAGTAGTGTATAGAACAAGGGAGGAGGTCGGGTCATGCCGGCAACGCCGTAAACACGGGACAGGCAGGATTTAAGCTTCAGTCAGAAGGTGGAGCTGAACCACATGCAGCCACATGTCTAGCAAATAGCATCCTTACTTTCCTGCATTGCCAAGCTGGGAGAGCTATGTATTCTTTACCCAAATGAGCTCCTTGGTCATAGCGGCGAGATCGACCTGTACCTGGTCAAGTATCCGAGGAGCCCTGGGTGCCACTCCTCATCCATGTCCGTTATCAAAATCCAATCCCAAGTCCGCCTCTACAGAGGAGGACCAAGGACAAGCTGGCACACACTGGGGCTGGCTATCAGGGGCACACTGGGATGAAGGCTGTACTGGGGCAGACACTGGCTGGGACTAGTTATCTGGGACAGGCTGGACCGGGGCAGATACTGGTTGGGGCCGAGGGCTGGTTGTTGGGGCACTGGCTGGGGCGGAGGCCTTGCTGTGTCCTGCTCTCCAAGGCAGAGATCCTCGCATTCAAGTCCCTGACCTCAGCCCGGATTTCCAGCAGGAGCTGCACCATGTCTTGGAGGGTTGCAGGCACATCAGCCTGCAATGCAGGGGCTGCACCAGCAGCCCCTACTACAGAAGCATAGGGGCAGTCTTGGGTAGCACAGGGGCAGGTGGCTGTGTGACAAGTATAGGAGGTTGAGCCGCCCCAGACTGGGTTGGGGCAGCTCTGCCAGATGGGTGGAAATGCTGATAGCTGGCAGAGGTAGAGGAAGGTAGTTGGACCAGGACAGGGTGCTATTTTTTTTTTTTTTTTTTTTTTTTTTATACTAGGTGGAGTTTTAACGGGAATTTATGGGCTAAAAAGGATACTTTTTAGGGTACCTCCTATCTCAAAGCCCACCCGCTAGGAAACCGTGAACTCGGACCGTGGACAGGATTCGAACCCGTGCGCTTGGAGACCCTCAGGCCCCAAAGCACGCATGGTTCCACTGTGCCACGGCGGAGATGGGGCAGGCCGGAAAACCATCCTGGAAGGGCCAACAGTGGTGCTGGGGGTCTGTGGCTCCCTGACGAGCCAGGGCCTAGTAAGGCAGTAGCGCAAAGAGGCGTGGTTGCCTCCACAGTTGTAACACAGCGGACGATTCTGGTGCTAGCACATGTCTTCTCCAGGCAGAGGGAGCAAGGACAACCCCCAGAACAATACCTGCAGTGCGGCGCCGACTTACGCTTCCAGCTCTGATAGCCAAACCAACAGCAGTGGCCACACAGGTCAGGCTCAGGGGTGTACAGGCCCACGCGGAAGTGGTCCAGGTCGAGGAGGTGGATCGAGAAGGGCACGGCCCCTTCAACTAGGCCCAGGAGCTAAGGGCGGGGCTCACCTGTGACGACGAGCCTCTTGAGCCAAGGGAAGGCATGGCAAGGTCAACACTGATGGTGGTACACACGCCATGAATGATGACCATCTGGTGCCGGGCGTCGGGGTCCGCTGGGGTCATGATGAAGCCGAGGAAACCCTCCTTCACTAACAAGTCGTATGCTGCTGACCGAGGGTTGACCGTCAGGTACGGCCTGCGCCTACTTTCCTTCATGAGTGGTTCCAAGGACGGGTGTTGTTTGAGGAGCGCCAGGAACCACTCTTAGAGTTGGGCTAGAGTCTTGCCGTGCCCCTCGGGAAAGCTCACACGGCGACGGGAAATGTCAGGCTGAGGCGAGGAAGCGCGAGAGGGCGTCGGTATCCATGGCGTCCTGCAGGCCTGCTGGAGATAAGGATGGCGAGTCCGTAGAGGCGGAGGCAGCGGCGGGGGTGCGGGGTTTGACCCTTTGTCTGGCCAGGTCAAGGGAGGGCATGCGGTCAGCGGCGGTGGGAAGACAAGGCTTCTCTCCACCAACAGGAAGTTTTACCTTCTTCACATGAATAAAGGCCGTTTCACACCGGAGACGACGCGCACGAAGCACAAGGGGCGAAGGTGCGTGGCTCAAAATCGCCTCAGTGTATTTCCAGGAGGAGTGTTCACATCAGATGCGAAAATTTGGGACAGATGCCAGCCACACCGCATGCACCGATTCCAAGATCATCGGGCAGGCGATTTTTTCTGACCATAGCATCAATGACTCATGCCCCTTGGGACTCCCGCCTTCGTACTTTCGTCTCTATATAGATGCATATCTTTTTTTGACCACACTGACCTGACTCCTCAACTCTCCTTCATTCACTATCCTTCACCGTGAATTAAAAGGGATTTCTTGTAGTTGGTGCTTTGCTCCTTGGGACTCCCGCCTTTGTGCTTTCGTCTGTAGTCATACCTTTTTATGACCACACTGACCTGCTCCTCAACTCTCCCTCACTCACTATCTTTCACCGTGAATTAAAAGGGATTTCCTGTAGTTGGTGCCTTGCTTCTTAATATCTCATTCAATGAATGATAGAACTTAAGAGAACTGAGCTGGAGTCAGTCTGAAATATTATCCAAATTTCCCTCATCCATTTCTAGCTCTCAAATAAGATGATGATATTCACATTCCAGTTAGTTCATATTTGCTTGATATACCCTATTCCTTTACCTCTTATTATTCAAGGCTAAAGATAACATTAATAACTCCTCTTCCTCCACACGTCAAGAACTGTCAAGTCAGTCAGCCTCCACCACAGCGAATGTCTCGCCTAGCATCGTGCCAGGTGTGAACATACCCATAGCAACCAAAGTCAACTCGACTCTCGTGCGTCGTGTGCCTCGTCTCCGGTGTGCAACGGTCTCCTTGGCTGGCCTGCCGCAAGACAGACGTCCTTGCTATCCACAGGGGAGGCCGTGAAGGTGTGCTCCTCAGAGATGGCCTCAACACTCCGCTTCTTTGCAAGGGCTTTGTTCATACAGAACGGAACGAAGAAAATACACACCCACCAGTCACGAGCCGTGGGTGCTGACTGTCCCAGGTTAAGTAGAAGGAAAGAAATAAGTGTCTACCACACTTTAAATTAGCCTACATTTTTCATAAGGAAACTGTTAATCTTACGAAGACTATGCACAATCGCGATCAAATTAAATCCTGACAAGTCTTCAATCCTGACCTCCAACAACACCCTGCATTGAGGGAAACACTTCTTAATTGTAGAGTGGCAGCTATTTCGTCGAACGACGATTTGCACAAACTTGTTTTTACTGTATAATTAATTTCCGAGGTCCCAGATGTGCTCTTTTCCCTCACCAACTGTAACATCTTCTCTACACCTGGAAACCACATTTTAAAGTTTATATACTCCGTAACGTCACGACGTAAAGTCGTAAATCGACTAACAAGACCATGTAAAGTCTTGTTTTGCGACTGGTTTCTCTAGTCGCTATACCGATTTTGAGTGGGAAACTCTACCGACGTAAAATTTCAGTCGTAAATTAGCACTTGTGAACCCGCCTTTACTTACTTGGTTTAAATCAAGGATTCTGCATCTGTTCTTTGGTTAAGATAACTACACCATTGAAACTCTGAAATTACCTCCTGAAATCGTCTTTGTATCATTGTGGGAAGAATATACGCAGCTGTGATTAATATATGCAGTATTACTGCGACATATAATGATTGATTGATTGATACATTTATTGTTGAATTTATAAATAAATACAACAAAGGAGAAGGATGGACCTTGCCACCCACACCCGGGGAGAGACTTAAGGTTAAAGTATCAAAAATATATAAATAGACAGTATACATAACAAGAATACAAGTACTTCAATAAATAAATACAGATATTGCACAGACATTATAATGTTAACTGTGCGAGGCTACGATCAAATGAAGGCTTTATAAAACAATATAAGACAGGTTTCGCAAAGTGGGCGGTACCGCCCCTCTGGCCGCTGGAAGGATCCAAGGGGACGGTGAGGAAAAAGGGGGCGGAAGTAGATCACAACCAAACCAAAAATATTCTGGTGTTGAAAATTTAAAATTTTGGTATTAATGAATCTATAAAGACGAACTATTATTTTCAATGCCCACACATTAGCAACTAAAAAAGTAAAACTCTGTTATTGTGATTACTGTACCGTTATGTTCATGATTGTTTAACGCCTTGCCTACGTGTAGTACGTATTGGACGTGAAGCGATCAGGTACAGCAGACGAGAGATAGCGAGTGATAAGTTGTAACAGGTGGGAACTGTCACTCAGTCCTAATTGTAGCTCAAAATTTTATCTAATCATAGCTGTATTCTATTGTTTGTGTTTGTGTGGGTAGGAACGCTCCAGTGGTGAAGTCCAAAAAAAGTTTGGGAACCACTGGGCCATACACAATAAAAGTTGCCGTTATAAAGAGGGAAGCTACTTCTCGGCTCTCCTGTAAGTTCTGTTATGGTTGCGTTGTGTCGGACTGGAAGTGCACAAGGTTGGTAAAAAGTGAATAAAATGACGATAAGAAACAAATTTTTGAATCTTATTTATAGGGTAGAGGACAGTTTAACATGTTGACTCCACAGGCTGTATGTTTTATTAGTTCCCATAAATGATAAGAACACATTTGTGAGCGAGAAGTCAAGAACTGGTATGAAACTAGAAATAACCCTCTCCATGGGGTTGGTATAACATGCTAACTTGTGTAACAAGCACCTGGACTTATTGTAATACTGGTAGGAATAATGCTATGGAAGGGGGATAGTCATTTTTATCTTTTTTTTTTATCTGGAATTATTTTTTGTTAGTATTATTTACCTTAAAATTTCTTGCTACCTAACTGTATCCTGTTGATGTTCATGTTTTTCTTAAATTTGTATTTTTCTTAATGCATTGGGTGGTTTTGTTCTATGTTATTATTTGTATGGTAGCAAAGGGGTGTACAGGCGCTGGTAAAATTACATGAAAGCAAGCTATCTTTTATTTTAATGTGAACTGCTAGGGTGTAAATTTTCAGAATCATCTAAAACATTGCAAGTACATAACCAGAATAAAATAAAACGTCCATATGCACCAGGAAAGCACATTCTGCAATAATAGTAACACAATCTAAGGGAATACTCAATTTGAGGGTAAATACTCATTTTGTCTCACCTCATCCTTAAATCTTGCATTCCCACAAGTCCCCATGCTTGTTAGGGGAAGAGGATTGGTGGTATTTTCTAAGACTTTATACTATTGTTCTATACATATACAACATATTTTGTGAAGATCTGAAACAAATTAGTTAAAAAAAATAAGGCACTGGAGTTATAATAAATCCTTACCCAAATTTATAACTAAAAGACATGTTCTGTTATCCTTGGAGCTATGGGATCCCCACACAATGAACAGTGACAAGTACTCATAATCAGATCATGCTCCAATTTTCTTAAATTATTTTCTTTTCAACAGATGATATTAATGTGCCAGTTCAGCCCAACCACTCTTTTACACTTTATCTACATTAATATTAAGGAAATTTTTTCCATACAAATTTTTTTTCTGTTACTATCATAATTATTATTATTATTATTATTATTATTATTATTATTATTATTTTACATTATATCTGTTTACAGTGGTTACAAGCCCCCATATGTGTAAATGGTGCCACATATATCTTTGTTGACAATAATTACATATAATGGAGTAGTTGTAAAATGTTGTTAGCTATATGCAACTGTTGTCAACAAGGATATATAGGTAAGACCATTTACACAACACATAGTCTAGCGACTACCTCCATGGCATACAGACATGTTCCCGGCTGTTCCTCCATCTGGCCTTCTTTGTTCTCTGGTATCGTTTGCTGAGTGTTTGGGGTGTTTCTGTCCCATTTTACTCTTCCTTGTGGTTATTCTGTGTTCTGTTGTTCTATTTTTGGGGTTTTCGTATTTCTAGCTTGTTTCTTGCTTTGTTTGTTTTGGTCTCATTGTGTGGTTCATGCGCTAGCTCAGCTGAACTGAACTGGGACGCTGTAACCGAGTGTCAGACTTATTTTTTATTTAAGATTTTATATATATATATATATATATATATATATATATATATATATATATATATATATATATATATATATATATATATTTTTTTTTTTTTCAATTATCTTTGTCCAGTGTGTGTAATGGTTGGTTGTGGTGCTAGGTCCAGGGGTCCCTCCCACCTGAGGCCTGACCAGCAGGTAAATTATCATTGTGCTACATGTACAGTAAACCCCCGATTATCAAAAATGAAAGGTGGGAAGCCTCTTTCAGATAAGCCAATTTTTTCGGATGATCCAGATTTATGATTTTTACCTAAAAAAAATACTAAATTTTTTAGGTAAAAAAAATCATAAAAACTACTGTTACAAAACTCTTTGGGGCACGCACAGTTATCTCGGTCCTGAATCCTTCTTGTGATGCGAGACAGCTGGGAGATGCCTCTAGGTGAACTGCCTTAACTGTGGTCCTGCCTTTTTGATGTCAGTAACAGTAGCATTCCCAATGCCATATTCGTGGCGATGGACATTCCCGATTGACTCGCCTTCAGCTTGTCCAATATCTCCCAGCTTCTTTTGTATGGTAAGGATGACTTTCTTCCTTTTCCCAATTTCTTTGGGCACCTTAGGGATGGTGGTGATGAAAGAAGCGAGGTGAAAACACAGGTTGTAGCATGCGGCTAGTGAGTGTAAACACAGTGGCGTGACTGCCAACTGCCGATTGTAAACAATGAAATAAGACAAACGCACGATGCGCTAAACAAAGCACGATTAAATCGTATTATATTAATTGTTCGTATTGATTTTAAATGTAATTTTAAATGTTATTAGAATTAGATAAAGTGGCTGAAGAGTAATTTGAAAAGCAAAAGCAAAGAAAATTAAATCAGATCAGAATATAGCTCACCTGAAAATTTTTTTCCCGGTAATGAAAACTTTAGTTTAAGAGTGTTTCCCTTAGCAAGCTATAATAAAACAAATTAGGCTAACAAATGAAAGGACAGAAGGAAAACTAAAAAGGGTGCCAAGTGCTGATACACCTTAAAATCAAATGAAGAATCGAAGACAAATTACCGACCATGCCCGAATATGCAAAACCAAATTATAGAAGCCAAACTGAAGCGACAGAATTACACGAACCGAATGAATCCATTCACTATGAGTAGGCAAAAAAAAAAAAAGTTAATTAGGGATGCCAATCAGTCATAATGCACATTCGCTAAATTACAGACACCAAATATGAAGAAACAAAAAGTTCATGGGATAGTTTTAATAATGTGTTAATAGTACATATGTAGTTATTTTTATTTATTTTCATGTTTTTAATGTTTTAGAATGTTTTAGTATAGAAAAAAATATGAATTTTAATTGCATTATCCAAATTGATTTCAGATAACCCTGTTTTTCGGATAATCTGCTTTTAGAATAAACGGGGGTTTACTGTACTCTTGGCGTGCCTGACTTTAATGCCATTGTCTATGACCAATGCAAGAAGTGGTGTCATGCCTCCCAAAGTTGCACTGGTGTCCATGAGCAACTGTTAGGTCTTATTCTTTCTAATGGTGGTAAGGGTGTTAGGTTTTCGTGCCCAGGGTGTTGTGAGGCTCCCTACCCTCTCCCTGAGGACCAGAGCCTGACTAAACTTAGTGAGACTGTCTCCTTGCTGTTGGATACTGTAGCTAATCTTAGCAGTCAAGTTGCTGCTATGGCTGAGGAGTTTAAAGAACTATGGAGTGTAAGACAAAATACTGATATGACATTTGGTGGTGCATTAAGTTGTACAGAAACTATTCAGGTCATCAAGGATGAAGTCACGGAACTAAGCGAAAGGAATAAGAGGAAGGACAGTATCATTATTCATGGTATTTTGCGTGAGAATTTTCTCAAATTCTTAACGATGTTGTTAACTTTGTGACGGAAGTTGGCAATGTTGTTGTAAGTGATATTGTTTTCCTTAAGGATAATCTTGTCCATGCAAAAGTTTGTAACCAACTTCATCGTTCATCTCTTTTGCCCTCGTCTCATAAATTGGCTTCTTCAAACACATTTTTAAATGTTTGAATTAATCTTGACCTTACTTATAACCAGAGGAAGGAGTACTGTCATACCTCGCCCAACACGACAGTTACGTTCCTGAGCTCGTTGTGCATGGCGAGATTCATGTTGGGTGAATAATAGGCCCTATGGGAAAATAGGGGTTACATTCCCAGATCCTCCCCAAAAAACACTTTTTTACCAAAAAGACAAAAAAAAAAAAAAAAAAAAAGAAGTACCAAACACACATTTGATTTAACTACAGTACTAGTACAGTAATACTCCGCTTAACGAACAGGATAGGGAGTGTCAAAGCTGTTCGTAGAGCGAAATTCGTTAAGCGGACGTAATTTTCCCATAGGAAATAATGGAAATAGGGGGGGATGTGTTCTGGGCTGGTCCCCAACATACCACATGGGTAAAAAAAACAAAATATATATATATATTTCTATTAGCTTTTTACAAGCCTTGCCCCCAAGAAAGGATTGTTTTGTAATGCATAAAGTGAAATCTTACATGGAATACCAAAAAATAAAGCAGAGATGATGAGATCGGCCACAGACGGCGGGGACTCCGGCGACTTGGCCGCTTCTTCTTCTTCTTGTGACCTTTTTAGCTTGGCGTGTTTTCTTCCACCACGATATTACATTTGTTTCCACTCCTCTGTTGCCTGCTATAATGGATATCATATCTTAGTATTCATATACGCTCATACCATGAGGATAACCTCAGTTACTCTATACATATGATTATGTTAGCCTTCACATGGACTCTGGCTATACTGTTGATGTGCTCTACTTTGACTATAGTAAAGCATTTGATATTGTCAATCATGCCGTGTTACTTAGTAAGCTTTCTTCTATTGGAGTAACTAACCCCTTGCTTGGATGGTTGAAGGAGTTTCTGTTAGGGCACAAGATGAAACTTGTGGTCCACGGTTTTTTGAGTCAAGACATTGATGTTTTGAGTGGTGTCCCACAAGGATCTGTTGTAGGACCTATCCTATTTTTTATTTATATTAATCATATTGTTTCTGGACTCAGGAGTAAAGTTGTCTTGTGTGCCGATGACTTGAAACTCAATCTTGCTCCTCTACTTACCACATCTGATCGAGTTACCTGCTAGTACTATTATACAGAATGATGTGTCCTTGTACCGAAGGCGTCTTTCTTGGGGCCTTCTTAGTCAACAAATGTGCTCATATTCACTTCAACAGTTGCAATTTTGTGCATGTTGACTATTATGTTGGGGTGAATCCTGTTCCCAATAAGGATGGATTTAGAGATCTGGGTGTTTTAGTGGATTCTTCCTTGAAATTTTGCTTGCATATAAGAAAAAGTGTTTTGCAAAGTGAGTGGTGTTGCTAACATCATCCTCAAAAGTACTTTTTGTAGAACCCCGGAATTCATGGTACAAGTTTTCACCACAAACATTAGACCTATTGATTTCTGTAGTGTTTTATGGAATACAGGTTATGTAGGTGACTTGCAACTTCTAGCATCGGTGCAACGACGATGGACTAAGAAAATTAGTGGACTGACAAACCTCTCATGCTGAGCGTTTAGTATTTCTAAGTTTATTTTCTCTTAAAGGAAGGTTATTCTGAGCTGATCTCATTATGGTTTGGAGATTATGAATGGTCACTGTCCTTACCTTGCTCACCTGTTCACGAGGGTAGGCAATGGCCGCACTAGAGGTCATAGTAAAAAAGTTATTCAAGCCACATCATGCAACTGATGTAAGAGTATGATCTTTCAGTGTTAGAGTTGTTGGGCCTTGGAATTCTCTTCCTGAGGAAGTTGTGTCTGCTTCTTCATTGCCAACAATTAAGCAAAAGCTGAGTTAATTTTTGATTGATATTCTTTTTGAGTTTTTGTAGTTGTCTGGAGTTGTCTTATTTTCCCTGCATCCATACTAGCCATCCATTGCCTTTTGGTTTGTTTTTCTTCTTCTGCTCTATTGGATGGAGGATGCAGAAGATACTGGCGAGAGACTGCCATCATCATGGGAAGAAATCATGGTAAGGGACTTGGCAGCCACTGTAAACAGATATAATGCAAAAATAATAATAATAATAATAATAATAATAATAATAATAATAATGATAATAGTAATGATAACACTAATAACAATAAAAATAATGAATAATAATAACAATAACTGATAATAATAATAATAATGATAATAATAATAACTGATTATAATAATAATAATAATAATAATAATAATAATAATAATATTAATGATAATAATAATAACAACAACAACAACAACAACAACAACAACAGCAATGAGCAAAAACAATGATTATTTTTTTTTTTACGTAGGGAAGAGGGCCAGCCAAGGGCCAAAAAAAAAAAAAAAAAAAAAAAAAAAAAAGGCCCACTTGAGTACTGGCTCTCTAAGGAGTGTGAAAACGTCAGCCAAAGTTGGGGAACAAATGCCTCGATACCTCCCTCTTAAAAGAAGACAAGTTGTAGGAATTCGGAAATACAGATGCAGGGAGGGAGTTCCAGAGTGTACCAGTGAAAGGGATGAATAAGAGTTGGACAGAATAGGGATGAGAGGAAAAAGAAAGCCTTGTGCAGCGAGGCCACAGGAGGAGGGGAGGCATGCAGTTAGCAAGATCAGTAGAACAGTTAGCATGAAAATAGCGATAAAATATAGAAAGGGATGCAACATTTCGGCGGTGAGAAAGAGGCTGAAGACAGTTAATCAGAGGAGGGGAGTTGATGAGACGAAGAGCTTTCGATTCCACCCTATCTAGTTAAACTGTGTGATTGGAACCCCAAGCATGCGAAGAGTACTCCATACAGGGACGGATAAGGCCCTTATACAGAGTAAGCAGTTGGAGGGCGAGAAAAACTGGCGGAGACGCCTCAGAACACCTAACTTCATAGAAGCTGTTTTAGCAAGAGATGAGATGTGAAGTTTCCAGTTAAGATTATGAGCAAAGGACAGACCGAGGATATTCATTGTGGAAGAGGAGACAGTTGAGTGTCATTGAAGAAGAGGGATAGTTGTCTGGAAGGTTGTGTCGAGTTGATAGATGGAGGAATTGAGTTTTGAGGCATTGAAAACTACTAGATTTTCTCTGCCCCAATCGGAAATCTTAGAAAGATCGGAAGTCAGGCGTTCCGTGGCGTCCCTGCGTGATCTGTTGATTTCCTGAAGGGTTGGACGTCTCTGAAAGAACGTGGAAAGATGTAGGGTGGTATCATCAGCGTAGGAGTGGATAGGGCAAGAAGTTTGGTTAAGAAGGTCATTAATGAATAATAGAAAGAGAGTGGGTGACAGGACAGAACCCTGAGGAACACCACTATTAATAGGTTTAGGAGAAGAACAGTAGCCGTCTACCACAGCAGCAATAGAGCGGTCGGAAAGGAAACTTGAGATAAAGTTGCAGAGAGAAGGATAGAAGCCGTAGGAGGGCAGTTTTGAAATCAAAGCTTTATGCCAGACTCTATCAAAAGCTTTTGATATGTCTAACGCAACAGCAAAAGTTTCACCGAAATCTCTAAAGAGGATGACCAAGACTCAGTAAGGAAAGCCAGAAGATCACCAGTAGAGCGACCTTGACGGAAGCCATACTGGCGATCAGACAGAAGATTGTGAAGTGACAGATGTTTGAGAATCTTCCTATTCAGGATAGATTCAAAAACTTTAGACAAGCAAGAGATTAAAGCTATAGGACGGTAGTTTGAGGGGTTAGAACGGTCACCCTTTTTAGGAACAGGCTGAATGTAGGCGAACTTCCAGCAGGAAGGAAAGGTAGAAGTCGATAGACAAAGTTGGAAGAGTTTGGCCAGGCAAGGTGCAAGCACAGAAGCACAGTTTTTGAGAACAATAGGAGGGACCCCATCAGGTCCATAAGCCTTCCGAGGGTTTAGGCCAGCAAGGGCATGGAAAACATCATTACGAAGAATTTTGATTGTAGACATGAAATAGTCAGAGGGAGGAGGAGAGGAGGACAAGCCCAGAATCGTCCAAGGTGGAGTTGTGAGCAAAGGTTTGAGAAAAGAGTTCAGCTTTAGAGACAGAAGAGATGGCAGTGGTGCCATCAGGGTGAAATAAAGGAGGAAAGATGAAGAAGTGAAGTTATTTGAGATGTTTTGGCTAGATGCCAGAAGTCACGAGGAGAGTTTGAGTTTGAAAGATTTTGACATTTCTATTTATGAAAGAGTGTTTGGCAAGTTGAAGAACAGACTTGGCATGATTCCGGGCAGAGATATAAAGTGCGTGAGATTCAGGAGATGGAAGGCTCAAGTAACTTTTGTGGGCAACCTCTCTATCATGTATAGCACGAGAACAGGCTGAGTTAAACCAAGGTTTAGAAGGTTTAGGTTGAGAAAAGAATGAGGAATGTACACCTCCATGCCAGACACTATCACCTCTGTTATGCGTTCAGCACAAAGAGATGGGTCTCTGACATGGAAGCAGTAATCATTCCAGGGAAAATCAGCATAATACCTCCTCAGATCCACCCAGCTGGCAGAGGCAAAACGCCAGAGGTACCTTCGCTTTGGGAGATCCTGTGGTGGGATTGGAGAAATAGGACAAGATATAGAAATGAGATTGTGATCGGAGGAGCCAAACAGAGATGAAAGGGTGATAGCATAAGCAGAAGGTTTAAAGATGAGGAAGAGATCAAGAATTGGTGTTTGAATGTTATTTATTGTACTGAAAACTTAAAATGTGCATTTGATTATAAATTTTAACAGGTACAGCAACATGCCCATCAACACTGTGGAGGTTCTGTCCCTTGTGACACAAGTGTGTGAGGAGGAGAAGCTGCAAGTGCCCATTAAAGAGAGCCTAAAGGGAGGGCTCATAGCTGGTACCACCACCACTATTGGTGGACTACTGGGAGGACCTATTGGTTTAGCCATAGGTAAGGTATTCTGTACTTATTTTTCTGTTGGACCTAATCCCTTCAGCACGCTCCAGTTTTCTCTTATACTGCTTGTGCTCACCACCTGCTGTGCACTCCATATTTTCATTTTAATCACTTGTTTTTGAACATATATTTTCACATTTCTACAAAATATTATAGTGTCCTGATAAGGTTTTCTGAGCTGTCATTGCTATATTCTTCATGAGAAGCACCTGGCAGATATTCAGTGTCAGACTCAAAACTTGACATAGTGGTGAGTAGCAAATCCAAGGTGGCTAGGCCTGCAACAAAAAGTGATATAATCCAGAGTAAAGATGAGAGGAGTGGCTATGACATGACAGAAGTGATGCCATTAAGCTCTGTCCCTTTCTTGGAAGTCAACCCAAAATATTGCTCAGTTATTGATAAACCTGACACTCACTCACTTCAATATTTTCCCATTGTCTTTACTTGCTCAGCCTGTGGCTAATTCAGGAGGAGTGATGATGGAGTGATATCATTTTACAGATAAAGTGTAGAGATTTTCAATACTAATTATTTCATGAAATATTAGAAAACTGTGTCAGGTAGATCATGGGTGTGCCAAAAGATGTAAGTAATTATAAGACAAGGTAATTCCAGCATTTCACATTTGAATGTGTAATTATTTTGGTTCCTTTTTTGGGTTTCCATAGTAATCCTCCCTAAAGTCATTCCAAGGCTACTATCACCATCACTTACTCCATCCTTGCAAGTAATATATTGCTCAATTTAACATAATATAGTCTATCATATTGTGAGTATAACATAGTTATGTATAATGTATGGAAATTAGGAGATAGATTTAATGGGCTCTCATACTAAGGATGTTTTTTTCATGTTTTTATTTATGTACAAGAGAACCATACCAAGGACAAAACAAAGTAATAGTTTGCTATTGTATGTGTGTACATATACATATTGTGATGGTTGTCTATGCATTGTGTCCTCCTTATATTTAAAAACATTATAAAGAAAATGATCTTTTGTATTATGTTATGATATTGACACCCCATATATTCACTCAAAGGCTGTCACTTAGAAGCACAGACAGTATTTTTTTTTTCCAGACTTAGTTTAGTGGTTGCTGTAGCATACCCCACTGGCTTTTGTAGTATGCTAACATAGTACATAAACAGTTTGTGGTTGTATGTCTGGGATCTGTTCTTTGTGTTTGTAGAATTGGTTGAAATATTTTGCTTGTGGTAGTGTTGTATGTCATGTTTGTTTTAGTCATAGATCAGTCCACGTGTTATCACAATTTAATGTACATCAATATCTGGTACCAGAATAATATAATGTTCCCTTTCTTGCTATACATATGACATATATAATCATATAACATGAATAATTAGCAAAGAGTTTCCTCTTCTTTTCTCAAAGTAGGGAAGACTGGGTCTAGTTGTTACACAGGTAAGTTGTTATAAGGCTGTTTTTTCAAACTTCCCAATGTGGATGGCATGTGGGACTCAGGCCATTTGAAAGCCTTCTTCAAGCCAATAACTGCCACTAACAGATGTTCGCAGCCAAAGGTTTGGCGTAAAAAACATTTTTTACTAGAAAAGTAATTTTTTGTTGCAACAGTAACTGTTAATCCTTAATTGACCAAACAGGCGTGATATCATTGAAGCTGTTTGTAGCTCATCAGGATGTACTTGAAGTATTGTTTGATATGTGAAGTCCTGCCATGGATACTGCACATTGTTAGTGCTGGACACATGGTTGTACATGAAAATGTATGGATGGGGCTAATTGTTATCAAAGTCTTGAACAACTCAACCCCTCGTATTTCAGGGTAACATACCATGTCCATTGCCGAGACATTACAAAAAGAAGACTACCCGTGGGAATATCCCTCCTGATGTAATGGAAAGAGCTGCTAAGAAAGTTATGATTCAAAATAAATCGATGCAGAATATTGGCAAAGATTTTGAGGTGGGTGTAATGCTTCTTGAAATTAATCTATTCGCTGCCCTAAGATGTGATGCAAGATTGATGTGAGCCATACAACACAAAAGGGAAAGGGAAAAGGAAGCAGCCTTACAGTGTGCAAGACATAGATTGGAAATGCATCATATGCTCAGATTGATGCTTTAACTCCCTTCCAAGTGAAGAATGGGTAGTGTATGGTCTGTAAGGACTGGGCATACACTGATTGCCATTGCACTGGCGGACACCAGGACTATCTGTGTAACCTGTACAATAAGAAATTCATGGACAATGATGATTCAGACTAGGTGACTGAAAAAAGAAATCAGCTGTCAAGCATTATGAATATTACCACTCATAAATCATACCAATAAACCACTTGGGGTGCTGAGGTGCTTCAAAGTTTGAGGAATTTGTTTAAATATACTTTTGAGTTGAATGTGCCATCAGGCATATACATATTCATATGTATTCTTTTCTTAATGTAATTGTGAGAGAAAATTAGCTGTAACAAATTATCCCATGGGATGTCACAACTTACTCCTACCTGAGGTTAATGTTACAGTTGACACCACCTCATTAATAGAAGCTGTATTACTTATCGCAACATTGTTTTTTAACCCGCGCAGTGCCACTGCTGTATATTAACGGCATCTAGCATACCCATGGTCAGTGCCACCACCGTAAATTCATGGTGGCAACCTAAAAAAAAAACTAGCATGTTTATTTGTCAAAATAATGTTATAACACATTCAGTGCCATCTTTTGGCACTGAATGTATTAGTTTGTTGGTTCGCTGCTTAGGCAAACGCATATGAGGATGCCTACTATTTGTCAGTGAAGCGGCAGTGTGGTAAAAATATACCAACCACTACTAACATACAAGTAGCCTACCTACACGTGATTTTTTTTTTTAACTTTTTTACTTTCTAAGACAACTTTTTGCATGTTTTCAGTATTTTTACATGATTTAGGATTTTTAATGCATTAAAGAAAAAAAAATGTTAAATTGGCCGGCATCACAGGTTGGTTTAAGATTAGAGTGGCCGGCAGCGCATGGGTTAATTTCAATGGTGGTTTCAATAAATAGAGATATTTTCTTAATTAGACGAGCAAACAAACTTCATCTCAGTAAAGTCTTGTGTGTGCTGTGCCCCAAAAATTGAAAAATTGTAACAACCAAACCCAGAGTCCCTTACCTCTTCTGTATGCTACTAATTTCTTTTTGGTGGTAAATCATGAAAGTTGTATACAGAAGGCTATATTGGTGTTCGAGGTGAAAAGTTAAGTAGATACCATGTGTAGGTGGTGAATGAGCACAATTTATAGGTGATGTTCTTCGAGGAGGCACAAGTACATACGTACCCTGGAAACCCTGCAAAATATATACAGTGGAGACTCAATACTCTAAATTCGTTCCAAATGGCAGTTCGAGTATCAAAAAGTTTGACTCGATATCTATAAAACTGGTAATTTGTTCTAATCCTAGCAAAACCAAGTTTATAAAAATTTCAATGCAATTTTTTTTTTTACAATTTTGATTTATACATACCGTAATTGAAGGCTGGAGATGGATAATGTAGAGGAGGAGGGGAGAAAGGTGGGGAGGAGGAAGGAGGTCGTTGGAGGACGAGTCATCATCCATGAAAATATCTGGTGTCATTCCTGTGAACCCACTAGTGGAGGGATGTGGCTCACTAACACTTGCACTTTCACTAGATTTCTTATTTTCACCACCAATTTGGTGCCATTGTAAGTTTCTAAATGAAGAACTACTGACAGAATGCAGAGGAATGTTGTATTTCTCAAGACTGCAGCTAGGGATGAGCACCGGTATCTGGTATACCAGAATACAGGTAACTCGATTTACGCGTGTTTAATTTATGCATTTTTGTTATTACACGACCGAAAAAATATTATAAATAATTTAATTTGCGCGATCGGTTTGCTTATACGCGATTTGGCCCAACTGCATTTTCAAACTGAGCGCCAGACGCAATTTCAAACTGCACGCCAGAGAGTTCCGCAGCTGGCTGATAGGTGGGAGCTCCGCTGCTCCTTCCTCTTCTCATGCCTCATTTGCAGTCTGCTAGCACTGAGTGCAGATGAAATCTCTTCAATCTGCCTATAATTCACCGAGATGGCCCTAAAACGTCCTTCATCTTTTGCATGTGGGGTTATTTTTGATAGTGGATTTTTGATAAAGTGTAGATACATAAACACAACACTCACTGCGTCACTGCCTTCACGACTCACACCACAGTCAGTCACCGAGTGTTGTGTTTATGTATTCTTTGTTTTGTTGTTTTCTCTTATTATTTTTTGCTTTCTCTTATTATTTCTTGCTTTTCCCTTTACTTTAAATACACTTCTAGTACAGGCAACCCCCACTTAACGAAGGGGTTACATTCCTAAAAAAAAGACTTGAACTTCCATTGAGAGTAAACAAAACAAGAGTGTATCATAGTACAGTAAAAGGTTTAATGAAAGTAAAAATTATGAAGTTAAACATTTAGGCAGTTTAATTTAAGTCTTTATAATGTACACTAATGTATGTATGTATGTAACTTTATAATGTTGATGATCTTAAATTTATGAAGGGAGGGAGAGTGAAACGGGAAAGACACTAGCTGGCAACTTGTGGAATGTAAACAAAGGGCACATCATTGTACCGCATACAAAACTTATATACCACATTTCCACAAGGCTTTCCATTTTATCCATTGTAGAATCACGAGTTCAGGTGGTTCTTTTAGCTTGCAAGGAAGATATGGTCTCACCAGCCTTCTTAATAGAGTCTGCTGACTTGAAAATAGTAGTCAGTAGATGGAGTCAAGATGGTGACGAGCAATGCTATTAGTTTTCTCGCCTCTCTCGTGTCTGTGAATAATATCCAGCTTCACTTTGAGAGTAAGAGACTTCCTGGTCTTCTTAACAACGTTAGGGAACATTGCAGCGCGTTTTGGTGGTAAGCTGGGCGAGGGAAGATGAGCTGCTGCTGACGCTGTTATTGTTTTGAACATGGAGAGTGAGTGGTGTGCGTGTTGTCGACGAGAGGTGCTGGTGTATTCAAAAGCCTGTCAGCTTCCGTGATACAGCGGGTCTTTCAAAAAAATTACCTGGATAAAATTTCATTAAAGTGAGTTTGGTGTTCGTTAAATGAGCAGATGGTAGTAAAATTAAACATTCGTTGTAGCGAAATTTCGTTGTGTGAACCTTTGTTAAGTGGGGGTTGCCTGTTTATAGAATGGTAAATAATGAAAACATGTTAATTTAGCCAAACAAATAGAGTATTTTTGTACGAATCTTTTTGACCACATCCCGCATCCCCCCTATTATCTATTGTTTCTTAATGTTAATTACGTGTTTGTTTTATGCAAATTTTTGGAACGCATCTATCGCATAAATCTTGAGTTACCGGTACTGGCATTTTGTTTTGCACCGATAATACATTATCATAGTAGGACATTGGCAGCAGCGGGGAGAGGCCTAAGCTTTGTTTACAACCATGTGTGCAGCTGTTCGATTAGCAGATAAGCCTTTGGTGTTAATGTAAGTTTATAAATGAAAAACTAGACAAAATGCACAAATGTTATTCTGAAGACCACAGCAGCTCAACTGGTGGAGGGTGGGAGGGAGAAGCCAAGGAGCCTTTGTTTACAATCTCATATGTGGATGTTTTACTATCAGGTATTTTTTTGTGTATTAAATCAAACTTTTGCGTTCGAGTATTAAAAAATTTGACTATTAAGACGTTCGAGTATTGAGTCTCCACTGTATATTATGCAAAACAAAAGCCGAGGCAGACGCTGCCTTGGTTGTTGTCAGCTGTGGAAACACTGCATGTCTTATTGGTCTTAGGGTGTTGTATGTTGCTGTAATGAACAAAATAATGCAGTCTAGTATGACAGTATAGATACAGTGGTACCTCGACGTATGATTTTTTAATTCGTTCCGTGACGATCGTTGTATATAAAGAAAAATCGTATATCAAATCAATTTTTCCATACAAATTAATGGAAATACAATTAATTCGTTCTTGTGATATGAAATTAAACCCCCCCCCAAAAAAAAATAACATTTAATATAAGATAAATACAATGTTTATTGTATGCATGATATAAATTAACTATACTGCTCAAGATAACAACTTAACCCGCAAAACTCGGGACACATTGATAGACGTTCATCACGCAAGGCACGGGGCATGTCAATAGACGTTGAGGCTTTTTATGGCTATATTTTGGCTGTTTTCTTCCCGTTTCCTTTGCTTGTGAGCTGGCAACACTCATCAGGAGTAAACATATGCTCTACGTCACTGTGTCACCAACGATAAATAGTAGGAGCGATTGACAGTGATTTCATTGTGTGTGATTCCGCCACCTCTCCTGCGCGCCTTACTTCTATACCTTAATTGGGTCTCTCGCCATGTTACGGGGAGACAACTTTTGAATGAGAGTGATATCAGAACGAGAACGAGAGAGAGAGAGAGAGAGAGAGAGAGAGAGAGAGAGAGAGAGAGAGAGAGAGAGAGAGAGAGAGAGAGAGAGAGAGAGAGAGAGAGAGAGAGAGAGAGAGAGAGAGAGAGAGAGAGAGAGAGAGAGAGAGAGAGAGAGAGAGAGAGAGAGAGAGAGAGAGAGAGAGAGACGTGGCGGTGAAGCCATCCTGTTGTGTGTGTGCTACAGGCCTCAGTGACAAGGCAGGGAGCCGCTCCTCTTTCTACACGCCAATCTAGACGCGCTCATGCAGCAACACTCCTGCAAACAAGTAATTGTCCTTGGCGACATGAACCAATACCTCGTTGCCAGGACATTTAATGAGCTGCTGTCTGACTACGGCCTTACCAACCATGTAGATTTTCCCACACACACATCAGGATCCTCCCTTGACCCCCTCCTGACTGATCTCCCCACGAGTGTCGTCACCTGCCGGCCAACGGGCTCTGTCGGCTCCTCGGACTACCTTGCCTTGCTCACGACCATCAAGTTGGCAGTCGACCGGGAAGATGGGATCAGCCGCACCAACTGGCTCTGGCGACAGGCAGACTGGAGAGGGCTCAGAGAGGAGCTTGCCTCCATCGATTGGCCAGGCCTGCTGAGAGGAAGCGTGGAGGAACAGGTGAAAACGTTTAATGACATCCTCCTGGCCTGTCAGAAAAAATATGTCCGTTGCCAGACCTACAAGTCAAAGCCCAGAGATCAACCCTGGTTTGGCTTTCACTGCAGAAATGCAGCTGAAGAGAAGAGTAGGGCTTGGCAACGCTATAAAATGCACCCCTCTCAACGCACTCAGCAGGCACATAAGGCAGCGTGTAAACGCATGAAGCGAGTGCAAAGGAGGCCATTCGCAGATGGAAGGGCACCTTGAGGCACAAGCTGTCTGGCCAGAACGTGGGCAGCAAGGAGTGGTGGAGCAGCGTTAAGCAGCAGCAGGGCTTCGTCTCTGACGACACTATCCCGCCACTCACCGCACCGGACGGAGGCCTCGTGATGAGGAACAGGGACAAGGCCCAGCTGCTGGCTGCCCACTTCTCCAAGAAGATGCAAGTGCCTGAGCCAGAGCGCGTCCCACCACTCATCCCCGCCAGGACGCGGGCGACCCTCGACTGCCTCCACATACACCAAGCTGAGGTGGAGAAGCTGCTCCTCCAGGTGGACACCAAAAAGGCCCTCGGAACAGATAACATCAGTCCCCACCTGTTGAGGAGG